>NC_044575.1:31461344-31548844 GCF_901933205.1 Camarhynchus parvulus | reverse complement strand
AAGGAACACTGAGAAAAAAACCAGTCTGACTCCCCTTTGCCAATTCACAGCTTAAAAATTCTATTTTCATTTTCTGTCAGGCTATTCAGCACAAGAAGATGCGTCTGGTTTATTCCCACAAAAGAGAAATAAAACCACCATATCCCAAAATGTCTAACAGCAAAGCATATACTTTAGAGCCAAAAAAGTGCACATATTTGGTGAAATGGAAGACTGTAAGCTTTTTGTCAAAAAACTTACACAGTCAGAAAAATGTAATGAAGAAAATTCGTTTTAGCTCAATATAGCCTATTCTGATTTCTTTCATTTAAAAGTAACAAACATGTACCCTGTGTGGACAAGTGCAAAAGGGAAAATTCTGTGTTTCCATATTTTTTACAAATTCATGTTTGCCTGGTGCAGAAAGTTTATTTCTCAGGAAACACTTCAGAAATAATAGGTCCTGGTTGCTGCAGTAGCTCAGATTTTTAATTTCCAGTGCCTCCAGATAAATAGTATAACAAAGATTTCTTCTTTGTTAAGTGCAGTTATTCTAAGGCAGTTTGAAGCTATCGCATCTAATACAACACAAGTAATTTCATTCTAGAATGGATTGAAACAAGCTTATCAGGATTGTTATCTGTTTATAAATTATATATTTAACAGTAAAATAAGACAGACATGGCTAGAATGTTACACATGGGGAAACACAATTAGAGATATGCCAAATTGCTCAACCTAATCCCAAGCAATAGAATCTTAAGGGCACTGGGAATTTCTAGAAGAATTAATCATTATATG
This sequence comes from Camarhynchus parvulus, assembly GCF_901933205.1. Lineage (NCBI taxonomy): Eukaryota > Metazoa > Chordata > Aves > Passeriformes > Thraupidae > Camarhynchus > Camarhynchus parvulus. The sequence goes on along the minus strand of NC_044575.1, from coordinate 31,548,064 downwards.
TTGTAAAAAGCTCAATTAAATACCCTTAGAAACCAAGCAGAGATTCTTTCAGACCTGTGTGCAATATGTAGTCCTCTCAGCTGCAGAATGTTTGCCTCCGAGCATCCCTTCTCTTCTGATTCCTCTAGATACTGAACCTATGGAAAGCACACTTTGAGAAAAAAAATCTTCAGTGCTTTCACGTCTCATATTTTATACACCTGGCCATCTTGAATTAATAGGAGTCATTGAAGATGCACATTCTTAAAAACGGCTGCAACTTCACTGGTCTGATCTACGAACTTTAAAGACCTTCGTTTTATGAGCTTTCCTCAGGGTAGGTATTTCAGTGTTCAAAAAACAGGGTTATGGACTGTTAAATTAAGCACATGTTCTGCATCAACATTTTAGTTTCAGCAGGTTATTTGGTGCCAAGTTTGCCAGTCAGTATCATCAATTCGAAATATGTGCTTGTTTGTTTTTAACAGGTGTTTAGAGAACAGCACAGGACAGGAGAAAAGCAGTGTTAATATATTCATTTAGTATTTATCCCTAATTCTGAAAATCCCCTTCCATCTGAAACATGACAAAATTTCACCTCAGGTGTTTAAGACACAGAGATGGAGCTGAAAAGGAGTGCAAATAAGTACTTCTGTTACTTCATCAGCCTGATGATTTGTTCACTCATTTCTATTGAACATTTTTTCCCATCTAGTAATCACAGACCTGGGTTTACATATGGTATAACCCATCTATTTATAGAAAACTACCTTTTATTGTGCAACTGATGTTGATGAAAAAAGTAAGACTGAAGCTAAAAACCCAGTACCCTTTAGATAATGAAACATAACCATGGACATTAACTCAGTCTGTTCTTCTGAAGATCATTTGTTAGAGTCTGCATCACAGGACAAAGAGGCAGAAGATATTAAAACACCTAAAACCAAAATTGGCTTATCCACATCAGCCATACCACAGAACCAAAATAATAGTTTGCTCTTAAAACTGAGTAACAGCAAAACATAACAATAAGATTTACACATGCACCACTGTCACATTTGTGGGTCAGTTGAGATGGTGCATCACAATTTCACAAAATACACACACACAGATACACACTTCTTGCAGGTGTTATCTCAGACTTGGTCTGCTGAGAAGCCAAGTGAATCCCCACAGCGACATTTGAAGGTTTAAAAGCTCAAGTTTTTGTTTCTAAATGCCTATGAAAACATTGCCTATGCTCAGAGGCCTTTTAAAACAAAACCAAAGCTTTTAAAGCTTCAAAAGCGGTCATGGGAATTTGCTCATCAGGAGGGAATCCTAAATGAAGGCCAAGATTCAGTGGATTCCCCTTGACATGAGAAAAGCCATAGCCTGTCTGCAGTTCTACAGTTTCTTGTAACAGATGTGGGCTGATTCAAGCAAAACATGATAAACCTTTGTTCATGCTTTACATTTTACAGAATCAACATTTAAAATGTTTATGTCCCACTATTCTTTGCTATACTATTAAACCCCCACCAAAAACCAATACCCTCCTCCCCACCCCAAACCTACCAAACAAAGACTACAACTCTACCATAAATCACTCCTATGAAAAAAAAACCCTACCTTCATGGATATTTAATGCAGATATGAGACCACCTTCCAAAGTCATTAACTTAAATTAAAAAAAAAAAAAAATGGAGGAGGGGTGGAAGCTAAGCTTAGAATTTCTAGCATTATAACCTTAAATACTTGCAGGACAGGAAGGAGACTGACTGTTGCTTTTTAATATATGGAAGATGATTTAGGGAAGGCAATATTCTAATGCTATGTTAAAGGCCTAAACTACTTTGAAAAACTTTTTATTTTTAAAAGCCAGTGTTTTCTATCTATGACATTCTAAGAAAAAACCCAAAAAAGCAGTTCCTAACAAGTTGTTTAACGGACTGTTATAAAAAGGCAGCTAGAAAGTAAAATTTGAGCCTGCCAACTCATAAATAGCATAAGCCTGGTGTAAATGAAATCTTTCTTCTGAAAGTGCGAGATACAGCTTTTACTCAGCTTTAAGGTAAAGTACACAAGTAAAAAACCCATTATTTCACCTGAATTTAACAGCAACATTCCTGCCAACAGACCTCCATTTTCTTTTGGATTGTAATTCTCTCATTTTGCTTATAGAAGTTACACTTTGCTCCATTGAAATAAGACAGCTCAAGAACAGCTAATGAGAATGGAGAAGGCATAAGAGCAGAGGATATTATGTTAGGTTTTTTTACATTCAAAAACAATATCCTTCTCAAAGATCTGAAATAAAATTAATCATGCTATAACAAACAGCTGCTTGATGGAAGACTGGAAGAGAAGACCAATACATGGATCCTCCACTGTACATCTGGCCATGACTGAGTGTATCCTGCTCATTACAGCCACAGTACAGAACCCTTTACATCCAAGAGTACGGCAGTGGCAAGCAAAGCAGGTCCCAGTGGATGGCTCGAGGGTTTGCCTCGGCTGCAGGGTGCTCTTTGCATAGTTTACAAATTACGTGCTCAGTCTCTTAAGAATAACTGAACCTTACAAGGAAATTCTCTAAGGAAGCATGTAAAATGTTTATATGTGAATAAACAAGGAAAAAAAACCACACACACACACACCTACCAAGAGCATGAGCAGCTCCTCTGAGCTCATGTAAGGCAGTCATGAAAGTAGCATGAGAAACAAGCTCAAATCTGTACTCACTGATTATATGAAGACGAATTATATAGAGTTTTTTTGCTGCACAGGCACACTAAGATTGAATCAATTCTGCCTTCAGATGTACAGACTGTGCTCCCACCAACTCCCACTGAAGTCAGAATTTGACCTATTGTGTACTTTACATTCACATCAATGAAGTCACTAAGAATGCAGAAAATTGCTTTAGAAAGATGTAAAATTCTTTACTAGTTCTAAAATAAGAGGACAGCTTATTTCTTTTAAACAAACCAGATTGATAGCCATTTGGAAGAGTTTAGAGGAGGGTTAATTGGCATACAGTAAACCTGAATTCTGACAGTGTGGACTTCTAACTAAAATGACATTCTCTTTGGTGGTCTTAGGACTGTAGGATTAGTTTACAAAAAAGTAGAGAGGGGTTTGAAACCAAACCCTGAATGTCAGAGATGAATTACCAGATTAGAAAGGCCTGCCCAAATTCAGATTCAGAAGGGAAAACAAAATAACAAAAAAGGGGCAAATATGTAGCTAAGGCTGAGTTATAGATTAACAGCATGAATGAAAGATCTTTAAAAACAAAAAAAGAAATCAATAAAGCCCTTCTTTCATAAAACCTTGCTCATACACTGAACTTTATCCTAAACTATGCTCGGAGCTGGGAATATGAACTGCTAATAACATCTAACTCACGGAAATAATTAGGACAGCCAATTCACGTATAAATGAAAGTGTTTCATCTATCATTGCAGATATGAACCACAGAAGATTTTCTAGAGTGTAAGATATACAGTATCAACTATGTCTAAAGTAAGTTTGTGAATTTAAGAGAATTTCCCTTTAAACTGAAAGACTGCCCCTTAAAACAAATATGATACACTAATACATTAATATGATACTCTTTATTATGTCTTTTTAACTGGAAAACTGCATTGGTACTTCTCTCTTGGATGAAGTATGAGCACTGCAGTAATTTTTTTCTTTTTAAGATCCTTTCACAAGCAAAGAACAGAACATACAGAATTGTAAGTCATATGGGATGTTAACACAGATCAGCCTATCCCCATTTCCCTAAAATGAAAGACATCTATATGTATTAAGTATTTCGGTAACCTCTAAATCAAAACTTAATTTTGTAATACTATAAACTTACGGAATTTACCTTTTTACACAAAATGGATAAAAGACTGCTGACTAAATATGTCTAATAAAATAAAGCATTAATTAAGGTTAACACTTTGCATCTAGAAATATGTGTCTAAATTTACCACTCAAAAAAAAAAGATATGAACTAGAAATATTTTCTTACTCAAATACGTTTTCACATTGTGACAGATGTTTTGCACAAAATATGCTAAGTGTCTGAATACACAAAATGAATCTTAAGTGAACTCAGAAGCATAAGAAATAAAATCAAAATTCTAACAAGCTAAAGTAGACAAAATTTACCAACTTTAAGGAAAATAATTATTGCTTTTGATTAGAGTAAAAGTGTCAATTGAAAACAAATCCTACAAAGGCTGAGGTGGTCAATATTAACCCCACTGTGGGCCTCTTGATTTCAGTAACAGGACTTGCAATATGCAGAGTAGCACAATGTAATAGCCTTTGCCAGACTTAGGTCCTGCTTCAGCTGCAATAGACACTTCTGGAAATGGAAAGTCTATGCTGAAATATACATAGGAGTTTTAGTCCTTTGCCATTTCTTGCCTAAAAAATATTTGCCAATTCCATAATGCTAATTCTTACGTCAAAATCTTTAAAAAGTGTCAGATTATAGTTTGGACTTCATCTTAATACTGAGAAATAAAAATAAAAGGCATTAATGAAGAAATAATATAGAGGTGACAGCCTTTGGCTGTAGAGAACACATGGGGCTCTAATAATTTTCTCAAGGCGGAGAGCTGACAGTTACACTCATTGGGTTTTACATGTTCTATGGCCTGAGTATTTTTCATTCAAAACAGCTTTATTAACAATCTGAGAGCACTGAAAAATAAGAAAAAAGAATCCTGCCATAAAAACTGACATCCTCCTTTTTTATTTTTTGCAATAATTTTCTTTATATAAAACATTAGCAAAGAAAAATAATGTTTGTGCATGAAGTGGATGCACGGCATATATGGTTGTTTTAAACAAGGGAATTAGGTACCCAGCTGAATGGAAGTCCATGAACACCGAGCAATATAATCAAGTCAAAATTGCTGTTGTCTCAATGATGCACTTGGGATACTGTTTGAGCACCAGAACCTCAATATATTAGGTACTGTGCAAATAAAGCACAAGGACAACCCCTATCTCTCTCTTTTTTTTTTTTTTTTAAGGGCAGAAGCCCAGTATACCTCCATTGATTTCAGATGTATTAGGAAGGAGGGGCCTGATCCAAAGCTCACTGAAGTCAACCAAAGTCTCTTTCTGTTGATTTAACAGGCTTTGGATTAGTCCCTAAATAAGAACAGATTTTGGCTCAGCTAAAGGATTTCACTTAAGCCCTCTGCTTGTTCAAGCATCTAGTAGGAGCTAAGAGAACACTGCGGTCCTTCTGAGTAGGAGGCTGTGCTCATTCCAAACTATCCCCTTTAACAGATGCACAGGGTCAGTAGTCCCACGAAATGGAGAACCGTCAGTAAGTGGTAAATCTGAGGTGCGAGGAATTAGGAAGGAAGCCTCAAGCTGAAAATTTTTTATTTGCTCTATTTGTGCGATGTTCCATCCTCTTTAGGCAGGAGTGTAAAATTAGAGAGGCAGTTCATGTGAGTTTCCCAATTTTACGCTCGTAAATTATTTAAAACCTTAGCACCAAGTCCTGCAATAAAACTATATGTGTATTTGCCATTTGCTCTGCTGAACTCCCTGTGAATGAGGGCTGGTTTTAGTCAAGGTATGACCAACTTGCAGCTGTACGTGGAGAGGCCCAAGGAAAATTTAAATATATGTAATTGCTTAAACAAGTGTCGCCATGGTAAGCTGGTGGGCATAACGTGAGATTACAAGGAAAAGTGCACTCTTTACTTATTTAAGAATTAAATGCCAGGGTTGTCAAAAAATTTCATGGTACAAATCACATATTAATAGAGAATTTGCCGAATTCCCCTGTCTCGCTTTCATGGCTGCTCCACCAATCCTTGTCAGTTATAGCAAATGCTTTGTTTACACAAGAAAATAGAAGACCCCAATCCTAGCCTGTGCATGAGGAATGTAGAGTGCCAAGGGTGTACAAAGGTAACCATCCATAAAATAATTTGAGCTCATTCCATGAGTTATGAGGCCAGCAGTTTAGGACAGCACTCAGTGCAAGTTTGAGCATCTGGAGTTAGCAATGGACTTCAGCCTCAGAGCAGCTGGGAAGTCAGTGAAGCAGGGGGAAACCACTTTGTCTTGCTCTTTCCCAGGCTCATTGCCCCGGCTGTAGGAAGGAATAGGGTCACCAGGGCCATTGTGCCAACTCTGCCACCAGACAATTTCCTTGAGTTAGCTCCTTATGCCAGGGTAAAGACAGCTTCACAAATAACCTAAAACCAGACAGGCTTTGGGGCTGTCACTTATAAACCACCCATATGTATCAGTAGAAAACAAAGAATCATTTACTTTCTCCAACTCCGCACCTACCTGAATTAATATATTGAGTACAATCAAACAGAAATAGTCAAATTCCTTTAAATCTGAGTTTACTGAGTTTAGTCTCTCCAACAGAGAAATTTTCAAAACTGTTGGCATTTAAAGAAATTAACTGAAGTGAAAGCACAAATTATTTTTTCTCTGAAGCTCAATTTAACATATAAAAACCACCAGAGGAGAAAAATGATTCAAAACTTTGTTGTGCGTATATAAAAACCCCAGTGCTTATTAACATTTGTCCTCTAGAATATAGGGTAGGATGGAATTTTGTTCCAAAATATATTAGGAAATATTAGAACTTTATGGCTTTTTGTAGATCCTACATGTCTTAATGGCAGTAGTTCCTATGGAAATTACAAAAAAAAAAAACTTAGAGGGATTTTTTTTGTGTGTATTTGTTTTTTAAGACAGGGGAACCATGCTCTGCTTTCATTCTTTGAGACTTGACCCAAACTTTGCATATCTGAAAGCAGCAGCACCCCTGCTCTTGCTGCTGATTCCATGCAAGAAGGATCAAGATCTTATGGGGACAGTGCCTTTTTCTTCTCTCCTCTGAGAAGGAAGTACTGCTTTTAACTGACTCACACTGCTTTCCTTCAAACCTTCTCTGGACCGTCCTCCACTGATTCATGAACAAAAGACAGATCTTTCATGAGTACTGTAACTGTGATCAAGATACCGAGTTGGTGCATTTCAAAATATTATTCTTGGGTTCTATAGAAAGCCAAGCTACTAAATCTAGATTGGTGTGCTTTAGACTAAAGACAGTAATAAACAACTGTAAAACAGTAACACAAAAAGGTTATCAATTCACCCTCAAACAGATAAGATGTATTTCATAATTAACAAAAAACACCTAAATAGGAGGCAGACTATTCATGATAGTGCTGCCATCTCTAATGCCCTAAGCTTTTATTCTTAGCCACCACTGCCTTTACATCTGCTGAAAACTCACAGGCAACAAAGCAGGGGGTATACTACATCTTCTCATGCCAGGATGAGAAAAATCAATGTCCATGTTTAAAAGACAGAGCTATTGATGTGCAAGGTCACTAAGCATCCCAACCCATTCTATAGCTCTAGAGTACTAAGGAATTCCTAAAGAAGGGGAAAAAAAACCCCAGTGCATTTTATAATCTCGTTTAAAACCAACATTACCCTTGAGTCCCTAGGAACTAAATATGAACACAGAATCCAAGTTTTCCTTGGTCTACAATTGCTATGCTTGTTCAGGGGGAGAGAAACAAAACCACTAAACAAGGAATACCCATATATAGTGATACAATGATTTTTCAAACACTGGAAGCACCACTTTAGACTTTTCATCTTTACGGAAATGTCACTAAAGAAGTGGTGATGTGATCTATGCCATCCTTTTTTTACTACCTCATAAGCCTCGATCCTCAAAAACAACATTATAATACAAAGTTGAAAGATAAAGGCTATTTCATTCCCATGTTCTCACCTTTATGGAAAAAAGAGGAAGTGTTTTTAAATAAACAATGCAATAATTTACAAATGCAGTATATCCAGAGCTTATTTTATGCAATTCAAGGAGGCCAAGAGAAGAACACATTTTAATTTTCTACATAAGCATGCATTCCTAGAATACCAGAGCAGTCCACAACAACAGATGACCATTCTGTACAATTCATGGGCCTCCAGTGCCCATTGCACAGACAGGGAAGAGCACATGTCAGAGAGGGCAGGAAACCTACACAAGGTCCCCTCAGAACCAGTCCTGCAGTTAGTTGCTCCTGGGTAGACAGACACACCTTTACCTCATGAGAGGCTGAGAGCCTCCAGGGGAGCCCACCAAAATAACAGATGTCTGCCCAGTGACCATACTTGTTATTTGGATAATGCCTGCAGGTAGTGGGATAATTAAGGTGGCTGTCACTGTTCCCCTCTATTGTCCTCTCTTTATGACTACACTGTTTTTTTTATGGGTCTCATAACTCCAGAAAGTTGCAAGTCTAAATTTCTACATGTGTTTTCAGGTGTACTTTGCTATTCTTGTAAACATTTTTAAATACTCCTTTACATTTACTGCATGCACAAAGACTTTCACAAACCAGTAGAAAACACTGGTTAAAATAATAAGCATTTATTTGAAGATATCCTAAAACATATAGACAGTCTTCTGATTTTAAAAATCCTCAGCTTATCAAGACTTAGATGAAGATGGCTTGATTTTTTAGTGAATGAAAAACCTATGTGAATTATACAACAACTTAAGTGAATAGGAAGTTAGAAAATAGGAGAAATTACTCACTTTAGCCTACATAAATCTTTTTGCAACCTCACCTACAACTTTAACAACCTTAGTACCTATTACTAGAAGTTACACTAAGAAAATATATTTAGACACCAGATTCAGGTTTATTCATACTCTGAAATCAGTTACTTAAATGAGAAGTGATTTTATAAATGAAAAACAACATTTTACAGTAATTCCAAATCAGAATGGTTTGAAAATTCAGAACTGTAAACAAATGCATCACATTATCACATTAAGAGTTAGATAAACACAGCTGCCAAATCTTCTTCACCTGCCCTACTTCCCCTGCTCTATAGATATAAAAGCTGCTCAGAAGCTGTAAGAATCACAGAGTGGTTAGCACTCCTCTTCTCAGGCAAAAAGACAAGGCATTAAGACAAAAGGAAAGCATACTACAATGTGTGGTGCCATAATGCAGTGTTTGATGCTCTAGAGGGCCTTCAACAAGTACTGTACAGCAAAAAAATCAATGGAAAATCAGCATGATAACAGAGTATGAGTTGCCCTGTAATAGCCTTAAGCCCCACAAGGCTACCGGGGTCCTTTTCATTCACCAGGCTGCCCTGAACTGGGTGAGCCTGCCCTCCTGCCCTGAGCACTCTGGATAGGTCGGTGCCCCATGGCTTTCACCTTCATTCTGGTTCTGGTGGAGCTAATCCTCTTCACAGTGGCTATTATGGGGCCATGTTTTCGATGTGTGCTGGAAACAGCGCTAATAACACAGGGGTGGGGTTTTTCTGTTGCTGAGCAGCACTTGCACAGAGGCTGGAGTGCACAAGAACTTGGGAGGACACACACCTGGGATAGGTGAGCCCAGCTCAGCAGAAGGATATCCCCACACCATATGGTCTATTGCTCAGCATACAGAGCTGTGGAAAAGAGAAAGGGAAGATGCCCAGAGTGATGTAATTGTTGCCCTAAGTCACTCTTACGCATGACAGAGCCCTGCTTCCCTTAAAATGGCCGAACACCTGTCTGCTAAGGGGAAGAACTGAATGAATTCCTTGTTTTGCTTTACCTATTACATTGTCTTTATCTCAACCCATGAGTTTTTTCACTTTTACCCTTCAGATTCTCTCCCGCATCTCACTGGCAGGGGGGAATGGGGAAGTGACTGTGTGGGGCTGAGCTGCCAGCTGGGGCTACACCACAACCACCTGGCACAGTAAGGGAAACTGACAGTGGCTCTTTTAAACTTTTAAAAGTGGAATTTTATTTTTCTTGGCATAGATTTGAAGGTTTTCATTTCTCTCTCTCTCTTTTTTTTTCTTAAATAACTGTGTCTTCTAAGTAAACCTACTGATTTTGGACTGTAAGCACACTCAGCATTAAACAGATCCCTCCAATCCTATGGAGGGAGTTACAGAGGTGATGCCTCTGTCATGTTTAGCAAAGTACAACTCTAGATGTACAAGAGAAAGAAATAGTGTTCAATTCCATGCAAATTGTTATGCATGCAACAAAATGGGCCTACAAATATTTCACTCATATGGTAGGTTTAATTTCAATATTTCTTTAATTACTTTCCAACAATGTCTGGTTTCTGTTGAATTTACGCTAGTACTTGGCATTTGATGCAACCCCAAAAAGATAAGATACATATGTCCCCTCTTCACAGTCTTGGCATTTTTACCTTAACTCAGGCATTGAAGGGATTGGTTTGAAAAATTACCTTGCTGATTAGATGGGTTTTCTAGTAAATATATTGCATTAATCCTTACATTCGGAATATGACATAAGGTACACAAACGTTCCTGTCTGACTCAACAGCAACATATCATGGCTTAAGGAGGACATGTATGCTGATCTCTGTGAGCAAAGAAAGAGCTAATTGGGAGTTAGATTCAGTGTGATTATCAGCTTGTTTATGATAAGGGAGTACTCTTCTGAATAGCACTGTAAATTCATTCCCTGATTGTGGTGTTAAACCACAGCTCACCCCTCCCCCTCTGCCTTTTTTTTTATTTGGTTAGAAGGGGCTTTAAACTATTTTAAGCAGATGACAGTGTCATGCTTTGATTTTCGTCCATCTTAAAAAATAAATCAGCTACATGAGCCTGATGTCAAATTTCACATTCTAATCGGAGAAAGGCACATTTTAAGTGTTTACTATAAGAACACATTTGGGTAATTTTTCCCCATGTCATTATGAACATTAGACTGACCCAATTAATATGAGATGTTTCTATGCTGCTGGAACAGACCGTGTTACAGAAAGAGCCATTTGCACAACCTGTTCATGATTATGGGCCATAAGGACACAAAGATGGCATAGACATTTGTGGACCATCTGAATTCTTACAGAGGAACGGAAAAGAGGAAAAAAAATTTTGTTAGCTGACTGTTGTGGGTCATGTTTTTTAATCCAGAGTATTGGACATGTAACACAGCAACAAGAGCTGATCATTTTGTTTAATCACCTTTTGGATCTGTGCCAGATGGTCTCTATTGAGAGCGCTGCAAACAGAGAGAGATGAACTGCGTCTAACATGCCACTAGAGCTTTCCCGTAAATGTCTGAGAACTGAATCCAACAAGAATTTAGTCTCAGAGCAGAAAGGGATACATTTAAAAACTATGTGCATTAACTATACTTTTCCCCATAGAATCCTCACTTGGCATGAATAATTTACCCTCTCTTATGCTAATGGGATCATGAAAGTATCCCTGTGTCTTTAGTGCAGCTATTCTCAGCTTTCAGTAATTACCCCACCCAGTGAAAATAACATGGCTCCTGCAGCTGAACGGCCTACCAGTACCTGGCAATTAGAAAGATCATGGCTGACAGAGGAGCGGTCCAGAGATGGACACGCAGGCTTCGGCAGCCTCAGGAGCAGCTTGAAAAATTAAAAGCCTTCCACTGTGAACATCTCCGTCGTTGCTTAGGATCAACACTGAGAGAGCAGCTCCTGCAAGGGCATTTTTATTTTTTAAGAATGACACAGAGTATTCCAATGTACTATCAGGCACCCCCATATTAAGAAACAGAAACATTTCTTGGTCATCAACAGCTAAAATAAAGCTTGTGGGTTGCTTTTTTTTAAATAAGGGCTGTCTTTATAAACAAGAGGGAGAGAATTAAAAAGTCAGTTAATGAGTGTCCTTCGGTATCTAACAATTTTATCTGCTATACAAAGGAAACCCTGTAGTATTTCGTTAATGAAAAGTTTTTGTAAAACAATTACAAAGAACTAGGCTTTGACCTCTGTCCATGGCACTCCATGTTAGGTAGTTCACTATGTAAAAATTATCAGGCTAAAACATCTGGGAAAGAAAGCTATGAAACAGCAGGGAACGTGGCTGGTTTATTGTTTATCTTTTGTTTATGAGGCAGTATTCAAGTTTAATTACTACTCTAAATTAAACTCTAACAGGCATCAGGAGACATCCCTTTACACAACTATGTTAAAAAAAAAAATCAGAGATTCCAACACTAGATCTTTCAAATAAATTGGTATATATAGGAAGAAATTAGTCTGTAACAACACAGGAAGATATTTAAGCACTTAATACGGTATATTTGAATGTGTTGCATTTTGAAGCCATTAATATTGTAGCAAACATACAATTATAATTTAGTGAATGGGATGTTATCTAGCATTTGGAGGCAAATTGGGTTAGGCTGAATAGGGTCTGAGATGGAGGGAATAGCCTAAGGGGGAATCCTACCTTTGTATTTTGAATTACAAATACATAAATAAATATATATACACACACATATATTTTAAAATACCCAGAAACATGAAATTAGAGACGAACCTCTCCATAGTAACAATTTCTTAAGTAAAATAATGTACTTTTTTCCTCTGAACATTCACATACAAAAGTGGAGGAAAGAGTTCACTATGTTTACCATAACAGTAAGTGACCAGTTTTAGATGAACTTAGCTGTAGGAAAAAATAAAAGTAGAAAGCAACTAGCAAAAGATTATTCCAGATGGCATCTGTCATATTGTATTTAGGGTTATTTTAAAGAGATTACTGCCACTATGAAAACATTCCATTGACAGAGTTTTACTAGGCTGCTTTTGAAACTCCAGCAAAACATACTACAAATATGGAAGTAAATGTGTATGTAGATTTTTATCTACATCTAAATATACAAACCTACATGGATTAAAAGGTAAGAGTGAGGTGAGTAACTTGAATACAAGTATAGTGTTTTAAACACCACACACACACTCTCTGAGCTGTAATTTAATAAAAGGTGAGGAATCTGCAGTTGCTACCCGCCTGATTGTTAGAAAACTGTACAGTGAAGTGAAAATTCACTATGAAATTTTAATGCTACTTATTGAACAGTGGGTAGGGACACACATCTTTTTTGTGGTTATTGTTTAATTGCTAGAGTCAGCAAACATTTATTTTTTTCATGCAATAGACAGAAATAAAAGAAAGGATGGGAGGATATCAAAAGTTGACTATATTTAGCTAAGCTAGTTCTGGCATGATCATGGTTAATGTGCATGTGGTGTGCAGTGTGAGCTCAGCAGTTACTGGGCCAACTGTCTCAGTATTTCTGGGAATTCTGCCTATTCACAGTGCAGGGATTGTTCAATTGCTGCAAAATGTACAAAATGAATTTTACAAAAATGAATTGTAAGGAAGGCCCCATTACAACGATTTTACAGCAAAGATGTCAACATCAATTTTTCTTTCATGCATAGCTAATGATTAAAACAACATATTCCATTTGCCTAAGAATTTATTCCTTATTGGCACATCAAAATATTGAAATCAAAGTTATCTTTACTCTACCCTTATTACTCATTGCTGCTGAACCCACACCATTGTTCAAACCATGAAAAAATAAAGCAAACTTGGCAAGAAATACTTAAAACAAAGGCCCATCAATATTCTCCAATTTGTCAACATCTCAATTACAGCAATGGAAAAAAATGTAAATTTCATGTGCTTTGAACACTAAGGGGTCTATTCTTCTGTCAGTGCACATGCGTAACTCCCATCACCATTAATGGGAATTACTCATACATATCAACACAAGGACGGGCCCCTCAAACTTGAAAGAAAAAGATGAATTAATAAGGGCTACTCGCTTCCTGTATCTTCCTCAGTTGAAAAAAGTCATTGTTCTCTAAGAGTTTTTCAGACTTCATACAGTTCACCTTTATGAGAGCTGTGCCTTCTGAAATAATGCATCTCCAGTGAAGCATTATTTATTAGCAAGTTTGATTTTTCAGTCTGGGTGTTTGAGCCTGCCTTTCAGGAATTTCCCTTCTTACAGAAGGCAGCTCTCTTCCAATAAAACCATACCCTATCGCTTTATAGGTAAAAACACAAAGGAATAAAAATATGTTCTGAATCTTTATGATGAATATGCATACTAGCTTCAGCAGGCTTACCATACTTACAGAACTAGGGAAAAGAAGTTGTAGCATTAGCTTTTGGATTAGCTTCCAAAGATTTTGCATTAATATATTATTTTTTAATTGTTCCTAACATCAACATATCCCTCTCCTTTTCTAACTACTGGAGTTTGGTTCTAAGCTTTGAGTAGTGCCAGTAGAGTTTCTAATATTAAAATAGATCTTTGGGCTTTATCACCTAGTCTTGTAAACAAATTTGATCTACATACTATATTACAGGAGGGTATATACTGAATAAGAGGTAATACTACTTATTTTTTCCAACAAGCATGAGTCCAGAGAGTTAACCTGTGATGGATGCTTCATTTCAGTTAATATCTTAGTTGACTTTGTCCTGAACCAGATTATGGAGTCTTTGCCAAAGAAAGCTATCATGGACAGACATCAAGCTGGCACAGAAGTGCTTCTAAACTACTTTGAGATTTGCTCTGGAGAGTAGCCTCAGATATTATTTATAAAGGGGCAGATCATTCAGCACAAGCAGTTACTTTAAAAAAAAATCAAGCTTAAAAAGCCACACAACAATGAACCACTCACTCACATGTGTAAAGCAAAGAAGATGTGATACTCATTTATATTTTTACTGCTCTATAACCCATCAGAATTTTCTAATCTCTGGATTCTTACTTATGATGAAGTTTGTCACCCCAGATCTAATCCTAAAATGATGCTGAACTTCCTGAAAGGTCATGAAGGAAGACAGCCTCCATCTGACTTGGATGGATCAGGCCCTTTGAGTGAGTGACCTATGAATATGACAGATCAGGTATACAATCCTGGTACCATAAAATATGAAACTGAAATTATTCCCTGGTGCTTTCCTGTAGACCACATGTTTTTAAACCTTAAAGAGATTTATTTCCCATTTTTCATGCATAATCTGCCATATTCATTATTTGCAATATCCCATAAAGAAATTAAATAGGAATTAAAGTCTGGAAGCATCATATCCATCACTGTGGTACAAACTGATGCCAAATTCTAGAAGTCATTTACCCTTTTATGTAAAGGCAGTGGCTGTTTTCACTTTGTTTTGCAAAGAATAAAGAAAACACAATACCCCAGAAGACTTTCAGATGTGTTTTTTCCTCTCCAAAGAAAAGGGTGGATGATAAAGCTACACACACCTTTTAATCTTCCACTTAGACTTTTTACACATATATTCCTTGGCAAAAACCCCAGGGTCTTCTCTTTCCCCTCCCCTTCTCTCACCCCCTTTCCTGCCATCTCCCTTGCTATAACTCAGCTAACCCAACAGAACCAGTCAGTTTTAAATTTCAGTTGGGACCCCGGTGACCTGTTAATGAATCTACAGAGAGGAGAAAAACTCACAGTGTTGAGTTATGCCTGGTGTTGCTAGCTGACTTGGAGTCAGAAATGCTTGAAGCGTTAACGTAATTGCAAGAATGTGAAAAATGAAGCGTTGGGCTCCTGAGCAAAGTGAAAGGTCAAAGCAAGCCCTACACAAAACAAGTCTCTGGAAGATGGCCTCATTAGACCATTAAATCAGCTTCTCCTTTTTCTCCTTTGTAAGATGTTTAGAGTGTTTTATTTTTATTATTGGATACATTTAACTCTTTCCAGGGCAGGGGGAAAGTAGATCGGACCTACTACATAATTACTAATCTTTAAAATAGTATTATACGGCACTGATTTGCATTTGTGGATCTGAACTGGGATAAAGTCAATAACTGCTTGGTGGATTACAGATCACTACTACTTCGGTTTGCCAGATGATCAATATGTTGTGTAGCTTAGTTTTCTGTTGAACAAGTGAGGTGACATGCTAAGAACAACATAGACACTCACCACTAATAAAATTAGGATAATCTTTCAACATTTACTGCCTGAAGGCCCTTTACTTAACTCTTCCAATGCCAGCATGTTTCTAATAATACCAAACACAGACTAGATTAACCCTTTTGATGCCAAAGGGCAGCCATGCACCGTAGCAGAGAGTTTGTTCTCCATAAAGAGACAAAATGTCTACACCTTTTTTATTCGGTTCAAACTGTAAGAATTATGGATGGATTCTTACAGGCAATAAATGTATTTATCTCATGCAGAGAAAATCTGCAAAAAACAGTCATAACCCATCCAAATCTTTTCCATCTCCTCCCTCCTCAAAATATAATAAAATAAAATTAAAAGAAAATAATAATTTATAAAAAATTATCAGAGGGTGCGCATCATACACTCAAGGCAAAAGCAGAGACCCCTGGAAAAAGTGTTCTCAAAAGCCAGAAGAGGCTGACTCTAGGATGAATCAATCTCTGCTGCCACCAGGCATTAGTGGAGAAGACTGTAAGTTGCTAATGGAACCCAAGACTCTCTAATGAGCTCCCATTTCCAAGAAATCCTTTGGGGCAAGTGAAGCAGCATTTGTGGAAGCTCTTGGCAAAACTGCAGGGAAACCAAGTTGACCCAAGTGAGTAACTACACTGGAACAGCTCAAGAGGGCATCTATCCTTCTTGGCATTGTCTGGGACCAGCTCATTGCTGGCTCAGGAATTATAAAGTAAATTCTAGCCCTCTGAAGAAAGCCTAAGGAAAATTCAAGACAGACTCCTTACTCTTTCCCAGGACTGAGAGGGTGAGAGCAATCCAGAGCCATCTCCAATGGGAATTCTGCTGGTGCTGTAGAATAACCTTTCAGCTGCCAGCAGCTGAATGGAATGGTGATTTGTCACTGGACTTCAGCTTCCCTTTTGAAGGCCCAGATGAGCACAAAGGGAAACATACTAGCAATGTTTTACCCTGCTGGACTGGACGGCACTAGTGACTGATTTGGCCCCTCAGAGGCTGTTCCTCTTTCACAAAAATTAATAACACGTTTGTTGAAATCATATATATTGGCAGAAACCCATTTCTAAAGGAAAGTGGTGTAATAGTCATCAACTGCTTTTTCTAATGCTTAGCAATATTTCCCAAGCACCCAGAGTTACGTGACAGGGGATCAGAGACTATGACATGCAGGATCCCTGGATATGTATACAAGCAATTTCTTTATATCAAGCATGGCTCAATGAAGGAACTTTTTTAGTTTCTAAGGGGTTCCTGGGGCAGAGTGGCTATACAGGTGTCAGGTAACTTTCTCCCTGGGGATGGAATGAAGATGGCAGACCAATCAAAGGAATTATTTTTAAGCAAGCAAATCATCTGCTACACCAAGCACTTTAGCTACAATATACCACGTAAACATTTGATCAACAGCATCCTGGCCTATGGCCAGCCAATAGACATAAAACCATTATGCTGTTTAGCAGTCAAGCTCTCCCTATCAGTTGTTGAAACTGTAATGGTTCATGCTGGGTCTTGTACAGTTCCATTTTAATCCCATAGCAAAAAATCCTTGTGACTCATTTTGGAGTTGGATCACACCCTATGCCATGGCTGCTTTCTATCAGCAATAAGATTACAAATGTATAAACAATTCTTACAAATAGAAGACAAAACCAAACCACTCTACCAGAAACAAACTCTGCAAGTTCCTAGAACTGCAACGGGTACAGCACCAGATCATCAGGCAGATGAGGGGAACTAGCTCTGTGCCAAGCAATGGGCCATGTGAGAGACATGAAATCACGTATCTCTTCTGCTGTCTAAGCATGGCAAATATCATGGAGGGAGGCAGTCTGCAGCATGAGAATAGTCAAAGCAACTCTAGCACTGAAGGCTTCTCCCTTTGCCAGTGTTGAGATCCTTCAAGACTAGCTGGTTATCAGCCCTGTCCATTGGCTCTGCTGGGCACGTGGGGAAAAAGGCAAAATACCGCAGATGTAGGAGAAACATCTTGTGGTGAGACCATATCATAAGACCTTATAGAGGTAATGTCTCTCTCACTGGCAGAAGCTTACCATGCTTGCAAAGAAAAACAAGAATGGAGTCCACCTTAAACTCCGGACTAAAAAAACAAATCAAAAAAGGAGAAAAAAGAAAAAATCAACTCTTGATTCAAAATCCAAGAATGACAGCAGGCCATCTTTACCCGACATTTAGCACTGAGGGCTTGACTCTTACACCTTCTGGAGTCAGTTATTCTTCTAATGAGCACGTGTAAAACACTATCATAACAGAATGACAGCCTTTGACACTCACTCAGCATGGATGCAGATGACCACACATAAGGTGCAAAGTAGTAGGAAATAAAACAAAAAACCCTAAAATAATAATCAAACCTCCTCAACCTTGAGGAACTTTTGCTGTATATAGATACAAAAAAGGTTTTGCAGTTGAGGTGTATCTCTATTTACCATTCAGAATTCAGATTTTCAGAAACAAAAACATATCTGTACAAGAAAACATTTCAAGAAACATTTTTCTGTCTAATTCAGGGTTTGCTTCTATTTTATGTAATTTAGCAGCTTCATAACTTCACATAGAAGTCTCTTTCTCATATAAAACTACAGGTTAAACTCTCCTTCTTTAACCCAACTCAAAAAACTGCACCGCAGCTGGAGAGTATGTCTGTCATTATATTTACTTACACCACACAAAAATAAACTGTAGATAACCAAATTTGTAAAGGAATTGGCAGAACTAATCAATTGTTATTACAAAGCTTGTTTGAAGATTAGATATTTCACTTTGAAATAATAATAAAATGCAGCTAAGTGGGTTAGGAAAAGGAAATACCGTCTCCCTAACTTACAGCTGATTATACTGCAAGTCTGCCACTCCATGTTTACTCTAAGGCAGATGTACTGATATAATGAAAAAAGCTGGAGTTATTTTAGTCATGCCTACTTTGTGGAGAGAAAAAGTTTGACCTTTTACCTTGCTCGCTGCTGTTGTCTCCACTCTGGGAAGCGTGGCCCCCGCTGGAGGGCCCTGGTGTGCCTGCCGAGTGCGTTGAGGTTGCATCATCGTGGTCTCTCCAAGATGAAGGATTCTGGTGTCAGAGTGCCAAGGAATTTTTTCCACAGTTCCCATTCCAATAGCAAATGAAGAACAGAAAGCAAAACGGGAGAAGAGGGGAGGAAGGGGAGGAAAGTATACACATTAGCATTTGTGAAATGTGCCAAACACCTATACTGTTTGCACAGTGTAATAATTCTTCAGCAAAGGCAAGCAGAGGAGATACAAAGATTTACTTGTTAAAACACAGGACGATTTTTTTTTTCTTTTTTAAACTTTCCACAGAGTTTTCTGGATTTAATTGTTTGAATAGTACTGGAAAACAATATTTCAGGACAGAACAAAAAAACCATAAGTTTAGTTTCTTAAGGAGCTCTACAGGGTAGTGGGCGGGGGGGAAGGGGGAGGCAGAGGAGGGAAGGGTATCTACCTACATAGTTTATAATACTAGGTGTTCTCATTAGGATCAGTATAGTAGGCATGCAAACTATCTCCCCACACTTTGTTTCTCTAGACAGTGAGGGGAAAAGAGGAGGGAAACTTTTTCAAGAAGTACAGGAGAACACGCACAGGAGAGGAGTGTGTCCTCAGTCCCCAACCTCTCTGTCACCCATTTAAATGCTGGAAAAACTTCCAATAAAGTCAAAGTTGTGAAGGGAAAAAGGAGGTTTTCTCTGAAACACATTATATACCAGGAAAGATGCTTCCTCACCCCCAGCTACCACCTTGATTTGACACATTTCAAGAGACTTTTCTGGATTTATCACTCTAACAGTTCACTTACAAGAATTGTCAAGAACAACCACCAGGTGATTATGTAAAATAACATGTATAATGATTTTCATGTAATTCCTTCTGCATTACTATGCATAAAACACTACAAAAGGGAATGCAGAAGGCAGACTTACAAAGTTCGCAAAACTTTGCTAAGTAAGAGCTGAACTACTGTACTTAAGTCACATAACTCATGTATGCTTTCTAATTTATTGGGTATTGGCTTTCCTGGAGAGAGGAGCTGCTATTTAAAAGGATAAGTGAGGAAAACTTAATGTTACAGTTTAGTGCTACTTTGTTGAGTGTATTCTCCTCCTGTCCTCCTCCCCTTTCCTGATCATTCCCAATACCCTGCTGTTGCTTAAAGGAAAACAGGAATTCTACTGTACAGGAAGAGCTTTATCAGCACCACATGAAGGCAGGCAAGAGATGGAATTTCCTCTGGCAGAAAAGGAGAGCAAGAACACATGAAACAGATCAGAGTAGGGGTTGGCCCTGCATTACTTGTCACCTGCATGCGACAACTTAAATCAAGGACATTATAATAATCTAACAACCAAATAAACAACAAATCTTCCCTCAAAAAAAATTGCTTTCTTAGGCTGCTTAGTTTTGATTGTGGTTTAAATCTACATTGTGAAATAACACTAGACTATTAAAGCATGAGGAGAAGCTGAAAGCAGTAAGCGACAAGTCGGATAAATTCTTTGAGCAGGACTGATTCTGACCTCATCTACATCAATGTGTAGTAGGAGTAAGTTCAACATAATCAACTGATTTACCCATTGCAAAATACAGTGTAAGTGTGATTGGGACCAAGTCCCAAAATCTATATTGAAACATCTCAAAGTAATCTTCTAGCACTGATTAGTACCACATGCTGTATAGCAACACAGGATAGAACTGCCAAGGAAAGGCTTGCTACAGTACCCAGCAACATAAATATGATGGGCCTGACCTGGATCACAGCAGAGAAAAAGGAAAGAGGCCATGACTTCAAAAGGTTCCCAGTAAAGTCTCAGGTGACCAAAGGGTAAGAAGGATCGAAATCCCCTTCACCTTACAAGCACAGAAACACACATACACCCACGTATGTGGTTCCATGACAGGAAGACACAAGTAGAATCAGAAGACAGGCCAGGATCTGAAATTTGCCTAACCTGTCAGCAGAGTATGCAGCACAAGAACACTTACAGCACAAAATCACCAGCCCCTCCAAAACCTCTAAGACTGATCTACTTTTCCTCACACAGAACTACAACAGGAAAAAACTGCAACCAAACAGTAGTATTTTATAGTCATTGAGGTTATTGTGTTAATCTTCTCTAAATAATACTCTTATTCCCCACCGTTTCATTAAAAAAAAACCAAACAGCAAAACAAAACAAGAAAAACAAATAAACCCCCCACATTTTACCATCATTTTTCAGAGTCAGGTGGAGAGAAACACAAAAAGAAAGATGAGAAATCTTGAAAGTTGAAGCAGCCCAGGTGTTTTAAAAAGAACAAAAAACTTGAAAATAAGGTTAGCAAAAAGTTCAGATAGAAATAAAAGGCAAAAACTGTGCAAGCTTCTTTACAGCCTGGATTAAAACACAGTTGTGCCTATGAGCTTCTCTTTTTATCTCTGACTTAGGAAGCCACTCAAATAGCTTCAAGCTGAAGGCAAACAGCAGACAGGAGCTCTTCAGCCCTCTGCAGCCTCTTAGCGTCAGCTGTTTGCCGGATGGTAATCAGATAAAGAGCTAGAAGAAATACATGAAAAAGAAAAGAAACAATAGCATAGCATGAGTTTAGCCCTCCAACAACATCGTGCTGGAACCTTCTTTTAGAAAACATAGTAATTGCAACATGTTCACCTAGGCTAAACTTTTCATGGAACACAGTGAATTATGCTAATTTTGTGTACTGCAGGCTCTCTTGTGCTGGCTGCTGTTGGAGCTCCTTATCACATGTAGAACGTTACAATAATTAACTGGTAACAGCTCAGCTATGTTTTAAGGCGAATGTCATCCAAAACCTATCATACAATATTTCAAAATCTAGACCAGCCTTTCTGTTTCAAAGCTGTAAAAATTTGTAAAGGATCACTGAATGAGACTTCCCACAGCTGAAAACACTTGCTGTCTCTCCCAGGCTGAGTTGTTCTTGACCTCAGTTTGTAGATCTGGTTTGAGAAAGACACACTGTATTGATTGAGAATTCAATGTATTTCTTGTGACACAGTATTCTTGAGGAAGCTATTTGACAGAGTTTTGTTGGAGGACAGAAAATATAAGATAAGGTATTTACTAAATGCAACAGTAGAATATTGAAGGAATTTGAAAGGGAGAGAAATAGCTAGACTTTAATATTATAAAAAATGACAAATAATTTTAGGGGTGGAGCTTACAGACCCATAAAAAGGCAGCATTCTTTTGGTTTGGACTAAGATAATTGTACAAGTCAGTGAATTGATCTTTTTCTCTCCTAGACAATTTCGAACCTCACGTCCCTCAAAAAATATTCTTGGCCAAATGACTAATCATAAGTATTTATTTCATGCACACCTTCACCCAAAAAAAACCCACCAAAAAACCCCCAAAAAAAAAAAAAACAACCCCAAAAACCCAACCAAGTGACACCTTTAAAGTGTGTGCTTCACTGGAAAACTTCACTGGTATAGTTGAAGTACCTGAAGAGATCCTAGCCTAAAACCCACTAATATTAGTTGCAATTTTTATGTCAGTTTCAATAAAATTTGCATTGAGTTATCCCACTGAAAAAAAAAATCAAAAAAATAAGGAAACAAAAAACCAAAACATATAGCTTTAGATAAATTACACAAACTGCTAGCATGACTTCTCATTTCTTCTTGCAAGTTTAGTAATATACTTTGCAGAAACACACTGAAGAGATATCTGCCAAAACAGAATTTTGTGTACGTGCACACACTATAAAAATTTCACACATATATGACCTAAACTAATGCCAGATACCATAGAAAGTGAACAGCACACATGTATCTATTCCCAGTAGTTCTAATAATTGGGAGCCAAATATGGTACTCCTCTTGCTCTTACCTAATTGTGTTAAAGAGCAGTGTTACTAGGAGAAAAGCAGTGAATACTGAGTAGAGCACAATAGAAGGAGATGGAAAATAGATACAAGAAGCTATGTCTCCAGGGGCAGTATTTTCTATTTGCTGGGCTACAGACTCACAGCTGATAATGCAAGTTGTAATTAATATAAAAGCAGGAGACAATATGGGGAAAGCTTGTACTAGCAGGGCCACAGGAGATCACTCCACTGCTATCCACTGTTTCTCATTTACACACACGGCCTTCCCTAGAAAACACAATTTTACCAGTGTTTTTTCCCTTGAAAGTAAAAAAAAAAAGATTTAGCACCACCATTGAATTTTGCTGAATCTAGAAAAGAGCAACAGAAAGGACAAAAGGCATACAAAACCAATCTGACACATTTCTCTTTTGTTGATGTTGAAACTCTGCTGGAAAGCATAAGAGTTTTTAACTACTACAGGATTTCTTGAACAGAGATGTTGTAACAGAGAAATTTGATATAGGATAAGCTTCTGACAAATTGCAATTCTTACTTTGTATGTCCAAAATATCTGCTGGGCAAAGTCTGGCTAGCTTTTTGTGAGTGTATGTAGTCCTGCTAGGGTTGATTCTGATCTCATACTGCTTTTTATGGTGATATTAAAGACTCAATTAACCATAAGGAATCTGCTTCTTATTTATAACTGGGAAGTAAAATCAATCAGGCCAGCTGATACCCATGTGAGTGAGCTAAGCAGGATTTGACTCACACATTTTAACTGAAGTTTCAAGTTTACAACTCTGACAGGATCAGGCCCCAACATAATTTTATCAGATGAAATTGAAAAAAATCATTAATCTTAAAAGAACAAACAAAACACAACTTGTTTTTATAAAAGAAATGACAATGGCTATAAAGCTTATTGTTTCTAAACATGGTTGGACTCAAAGGTCTGGTAAATAAATTTTATCAGTTTTTCAGGGTTTTTTTTTCAGCTATACCGTTTCAGCTATTTTTCAGTTTTACAAAACTGAACTGAACTACTTGATTCAGATGGCATTATCCCCCCCAAACACAATCCAAATCCTGCTCACCTTGCTCTTACAAGTAGCACGTATAACACATGTGGGGAATGGCTGATATGACTGATACCCCAAAGATTTGTATCGAGGTACAGCCATATGTGAAACTGTTACAGACCATGCAGGACACGGAAATCCATCGCACGCATGCACACGGGTTCCTGTGAGTGTGTCTGTGTCTGTGTGTGGTGTGTGTAAAGTCCAGGGTGGTATCTCAGAGATCACGTTGAGTGCATTTAATAATAAACTTACTATTTAAAGGAACTTTGAATAAGACAAAAAGACATGAAAAACTCTAATTTGACATAATACGTATGTTTTCTAAAAAAGACTACTCCTGGTATCACTCAGATTTATTTTCCAAAAGATGCATACTTAAGAGGATTACTTTTTTTGTACTAGAGTTACACAATTGAAACAAAAAATAATGCCCAGCAATCTATCAGATATTTTGTATATATGTACAAGTTTTAATTCTTGTCCCTTGATTTTGCATTTGAAGAAAGCATCAGGAGCAATTTTTGAGTCTCCTAGAACATGGCAGCTTTCTGAAAATATGCGTGTTTTGTATTTTCTAATTAAGATTGAAATCAGACATGTAATCCACCTGTCACCAAGGAACTGAGACTTGAAAAATCAGGGGGGTGTTGGGTTTTTTAATTGTCCTTCTACGTCACTCTGTGTGGCTACACTTCATCTAGACTGATAGACAACTCAAACCAAAAGGGATCACAGTTATCAAATAGATACTGAAAAACATTATTGGTTCAGTTTGAGAGAACTGAGTTTAAACACTCAAATTTGAGACTTCATCTGTTGACAGAAGTGCACCTTGGCCCATCAAAAAGCAGGAATGCACAACACTAACTACAGTCTTGGAAAGTTCCTGATGCTCTTTGCCCCTTCAGAAGGCACTACAAAAAAAAGAAAGAATGTTCCTTAAGACTTAGGACATTGCTGTAGGCCCTAAGTTTTCCTTATTATTGTTGCAGTTAGCTACTTAGTTTTCCTTCTAACACTACAGACAGAAAGGGCACCTTTGGGGTCTAATCTGGTGTTTCTCAAAACTCCCACTGAAGTCCACAAAAGTGTGGCATACCTGCAGACTTAGCATCAGGTCCCCAATTGCTTCTTCATAACTCAGTGAAATCTTAGCTGAAGATTTAATTATATTACTGGAACACATATGTACTACACTATTTTTATTTTTTCTAATCTGCAAAATGTCAGGAATTTGCACTGACCATTCTTTGAGGAGAAATATTAAAGAAATGTTAAATTGTCTGGATATCCAAAAGTACAAAATAAAGTATCTCCTCGTGTGAGAGCTGAAAGTTTTAATATTCAGACTAATCTTTCTCTTCTACCACTAAGATGTTGGATTTCTAATCTGTCAAGAGTCTTTTTTTATAAAAGACATGTATGTATATTTCTGTCTGTCTGTCTGTTTTAATGATATTTTAGGAATTATGATCTGTATATTATTACCTCTGAACTACAAAAACGTATGAACAAATATCGAAAAGACTGTTCCCACAAAAGCCAGTGGAAGGACAGCCATAAATTTCTGTGCGAGAATTACTGGGCTTCAAAACAGATTTGTACTAAAGGAAGAATTGTATCACACCAGGTGAGGCCAGCCACAAAAGGAGTGCAATTAAAGTAAAAAATGTTATAATATGTTCAAAAAAAGTTTAAAAACTCTGAATTTTATGAACATCATGTTTTTCAAATTTGAATAGCTTGAAATATGAAAAAAAAAGATCTGCAAACAATCTCATCAGACATGTTAGGCTGAATACAGAATTCAGGATAGTGCCTGGTATGTTTAATTGAACAATAATAAATTGTCTGCGCTGGGAAACCGAACTTGAACTGCAGCTGCAAAGGCTTTTTTTCCCTCTTTTCTTATCTTTTTTTCCCCCTAACTAATCTGGTTCAGTCAGGGCATAGCTGTAATTACCTTCTTCCCATCTACAGCTAATACCTCAGAGCAATAAAAAAAAACGAGGGTGTTAAAAATTCAAACACTAATTATGGGCTGTTATATTTACTAAACATGGCAGAGTAATAACAAAAGTTTCAGCTTCTTGTGGCCAGCATTACTCTGTTTGATCTACCAAGTCCCTGGACCCTTTACACTAACTATATTACATAACAGTTAATAGCACACTAAAATAAAATTCAATAAACATATTTATTACCAAACATGTACAGCACAACAACTTTCAGCTGTCTCCTTTTTTTCAGCACAGGTGTATCTCTGAAGAGTTCATTCCTTTGTTGTTTTTGGGTTTGGTTTCCAATTAAGTTATATAAATAGCAGTGCAGTAGATTTTGAAAGGGGAAGCATGCAATATTTGAGTACCCCATTTAAAGTGTTATGGTAAATATTGGCTAATCCTACAATTTTTTTGGTTACTTTCCTTCATGCCAGTTTTAAGGTCTAGAAAAACAATAAAGCTGAGAGCTGCCTTAGCTCCTAATTCAGCTATGCCACTACTATCATCCCTCACATTCACATTAAACGCACACAGGGTAGCTTTACACCACTTAATAACAATAGAGGGGTATGGATTTTTGGGGTGTCAAAGAGCTGTCACAAACTGTCACCTCCACAAGAGAAACCTTGGCACACAACAAATTAACCTACACTTCTTTTGGGCTATCATTATTCATAGCCAATCACTTGAAATGCTCCTAGTATTTCATGTGCAAATAAAACCATGAGGGGAAGACCCGCAGATCAGAATAGTGGGCCAATACATAAAACAGAGGAAACAACATGCTGTCTCTGTCCTTCTGAAGTGGCTCATCATCACCCCTACACCAACTTTCACCAAATGAGATCTAGCCTAAGGCTATATATTAAATATGCATATCAAGGCAAATGAAAAAAAAATAAACCTGGAGAGCCAAATTGGACAAATTTGCATGCTTGAACTGCTATATTTTCAGGTAGATGCTCAGAAATGATAGCTCATTTTTTAATAGACTTGCATGTTTATATTAGCCATTTTTTAAAGCTTTTTCTTTTCTGTGAATAAAGATGCATTTCTTTCTGCTGGAACATTGTACAGTGCAAATAAAAAACATGGTAGTTTGACTAAGCTATAAAAAGGTGTTAAAGTTTTGTCAGGAAAACAAGCTAATATACAAAAAAAAAATCCAATAAGGAGACACATTTCCCAAAACGCATGAATAAAATGTAACTATGTGATACAACTCTTCATTTCCCAGTTGGTGTTCTGGTTGCACAAATTATTGCTTCCTTTCAAAACAAATAGCAGGGGGCTAAAGTAAAAATGTTATAGCTCAAATCTCCAGGAAGTAAAAGGCTTTAAATTATAATACCCAATGAAGTGGTAAACCCTAACGGGTGCAAGACAAATGGGTTGTCATATTTATTTGAGTTTGGTTTTGGGGCCACAAAAGCAAGAGGAGATTCTTCTTAGGGAAGATAATAGTTACCAAATTATCAAAATGCTAACCCCCTCCACTCCTGTCCTATCATTGTGTGTAAATTTAAATATTATAATGGAGCACTGCAAATTGGCTTGAGCATTTGCCATCTGCCAGAACCCTAAACAGGCTAGTTTATCTAATCTCTTCAATATAAACATAAGCATGCTCCATTTCTACACTTCCACTTGAAACACACTCTTGTAAAGAAACTGTACTGGAGAAACATGTATTTTTTTTTCTGTTTCTCTAAATTTTACACAGTGACTCATTATCTTTCAGGTTGCCACTCATTTCAATTTCTTTTCTAGTACTCTCCCAGAATACTTATGCCCACGAATTTAAGGTTGTAAAATGCCATGAAACAAATATTTTTGAAATTGTGTCATGCCTCATGGAGTTTATTACCTACATCTGAGTTAGCTGATAAGCAGAGAAACTTTAAGGAAGACCTGCATACTTTTTTTTCTCTCAAAATAATAGATTTAAAATGCAAACCAGCACAAACCTTGTCATGCAATGTTTACTGAATACAGATGAGAAAATGAAAGCTAAGGCTTGGATCCAAAAATATTTCCCATAACTAAGCCATGCCAGAAGGGGGACATTCAGAAGAATTTATTATTATTTTATTTCCCAATTCAGCTTCAGTCCAGGTCTAATGTAATTACCAAATACACACAAAAACAACATGTTTTCAAAGGAAACAAAAGCTCCTAGAAAGCTCATTCTCCCTGGGCTTCCAGCTACTCTGAACACACTGGGAAATAAAGGCAGGCGCCTGTGCAGAAAGCATGGTTAACTTCACACCGGGTGTTAAATTAATATTTCAACCGCTAAAATATTAGACTCTATCATTTAGATTATTAGTTCAATTGAATCTAAAACTGTATAAACCCCTTTACCCCCCAGGGATGCGTTCCTATAAATAAAGTGGAGTTCACACCCACCCTTTTTAACCGGAGCTATTCCTTTCCTTTTCTGCTGTACCAGCTGCAATCTTTCCCTTCACATCACAAAGTCTCTCTGCATCTACGTCTTTTGAAGGATCAGAGGAGCCACTCCAAAACTCAGAAAAAACAAAGGCACTCTCCTTTTCATGCACACCAATGTTCAGTACTACACACATTACACTAATTCACCAACTCCTAAAGTGTTAAAATCAACCGCTAACCTACGGTTACTCAATCATCATTCTCTCCAACTTTCTGTAATACATTGTTAATAATTGCTTCATCAAGGTTACTGTCTTTTATTATGAAGATGCTTCAGGCATTTGGCAATAAGTCCATATTCTGACAATAAGTTGCTATAAAGCAAAAGCATTGGAAACTCTAATGTGCTAACCCCTTTTTTTAATGTAGTGTAGTATTGCCAATAATTCTCATCACTTGTCATCCCCACGAGAGGGGAGGGGGAGCAAATCAGCAAACTTTCTTCCTAACTTTCTTGTCTGTGTTTCCTTACATTGATGCATTGATTACAAAGTTGGCAAAGAATAGGAGAAAGCACTGATCCCCACATCAAACCAACAGTTTGCTAGCTCTCCAAGCCGCCCAGACTAGGAAACTTTACAAACCATTGCAAACTCGATGCTTTACAGATGAAAACTGAAGAAGCCTTTTGCATTTCTACAATTTTTCAAAGCAAAAGGGAAGAAAGTTTGAAGATGGGATTCAAGCTTGCAGGAGGTTAAGGTAGTAATAATACTAACAGACAACAGCAGCAAAGCAAGGAAATCCTGAACAGGTCCTCTAAGCAGGTTAAAAACTTAAAAAAGTGTCATAAAGAAAACAGAAGGACTTACATGATCGGCTAAATTTGTGGAAGATCCTGAGAGTTCTTCATGGTCTGATTTGGAGCTGCCATCCCTTTCATCAATAACGAGGTCTATTGGCATTTTTCCTTTCAAACAACTAATGTACCGATGGCAGAAATTATCACACAATTCATGAACCTGAAAAGAATAACAAGAATAATAGAATCAATAATGGCTAAATATCATGTTTCGGCGCTCTTTTTTTTTTTTTGGTAACAAGTTCAACCCTCTGATCTACTCCACAAGTAACTCTAAGTAACTCTAATTAAGGGGGACAATAGTTGAAGGCAAGGAAACAATAGAGAAATTGTTGCAGCACATATTATTCTCTAGAGACTTGCTGCAGCAACAAGTTAGAGAGAGAGATAGTGGGCTCGGACTTGAGTGCTGAAGAAAATCGGATTTGGTGATAACATCGGAACACTGGGAGCTGGACCCAGGTGGTATCTCCGGAGCATACACAACCCAGACAGGTACAACTAGTCACTCGGGACGGGATCAGTTTAAACCGGGGCTAAAAAAAGGTCTAAATGGCCAGGAGCAGTAAAATGAAGCTACTTGCTGAGGTTGTGGGAAGAGCCATTCTTGTCCCAGGGCACAGCCCCTGCCCACGCCTGCAGGGGCCCCTGCCTCTTCCAAACATTTAGTCCTTGCTTGGGGTTAATGTGCCTGCCAGAGCCGGAGAGGAGGACGAGTGGTTTCATTTCTTTTTGTTAAATATAATATTTCTGAGTGGGGAAAAAGAGCTTCTACTGAGGAAAGGAGTAAGAAGGATGAAAGCGGTTTAATATTTAATATTAGTAAATATTGAAATTACATACACACACACACTAAAAGGGGAAAAACGGTCTGGGCATGTCTGTCGGGTGTCACATGCTCTGATGGCACAGGTTACGGTGTCACAATGCATTACCCCTATCTTCTCTGGCCGTGTTTACAAGTCAGCCCAAACAGTCGGGAGGAAGGGAGCTGGGGGGGGCAGAGGGCGAGGGGAGAGGGGGCAGGGAATGGCGTGCCCCCCCCCGCCTCCGGGCTCTTACCTTTTCTAATTCCAAAAGATGAAACCTTAGTACTTGTATTGCTTGGATCATCTGCAAGAAAGTTTTGAGCAAGGGGTTACGTGGGAGACAGGAGCACGGGGGCTGGGCAGAGCCGCGAGCCCGAGTGGGAAAGGGGGAGAAGGGGATTGTCAGGGCGCGCGGTCATTATACAGGATTTTAGCCCATTAGTCACGCTTTAACAATTTTGATCAACTTTAACCTAAACACTTGATTTTTATCATATTTATTCCGGGATCGGTGATTAGCGCTTTATTACCGCGATCTTGGAGAAAACCTCTTCCCTCTCCTCGCTCCCCTCTCAGCACCCCGGCCCTCATCGCTGAGGGTTCGCAGAGAAGTCAAACACACGCTCCCACCCCCACCCCCGCCCGCAGGAGAAGGGGGGGTGAATGTGTGTTTGAATAGTTTGGCATCTTCTTTACAAGCGGATTTAGGCACTTTGAATATTGAAATCGTTCACATTAGCAAAAGAATTACATTAGAAATCTCCAGCTCTCTCTTCTTAAGCAGTTACTTCCTTCACTTTTAGCTTCCCGTGGCTTTCAAACTCAGCTTTGCAATGCACTGGGGCTTGAGACTTTGCTCTGACTGGCTCTAAGAATAAAGCTCTTTGAAGCCCCTTGACGGCAACTTGCCGACCGGCGGGCGCCCCGCTCCCACGCCGGCGCACCCGGTGCCCGGCCCGGCAGCCGCTGCCCGGCCGCGCCGCTCGGCCCGGTCCGGGGCGGAGGAGGGCGCCTGCCGGCAGCGGGCGGAGGGGTCGGGAAGGACGAGAAGGGAATGCGATGGAAGAGGGAGCAGGCCTTACCAAATTGTCCAACTCTGGATTTGAAGAAAAAAGTGGCTTTTCGGCGCGGACCTGCAAGAAGAAGGAAAAGCGGCGTGAACTACAGCTGCTGTCTTTACCCCCGAAAGGGGAAAATGCCTTTGACAAACCGGCCGGCACCAAAATCCGGCTGAACGCCCCGGGTCACCGAGCTGCGGAGAGAAGCCCGCTCCGCTCCTGCCGCTCCGGCACTGAGCCGGCCGCCGGTCCCACGGGAGCCTTCTCCTGTGGGTCCCCTGCCTGCTTCCCCTCCCGCTCCCTCTGCCTCCAAAACTCGGCCACAGCTACCTTTCTCTATCAGCAGTGCAGGAGGGCAAGGCCCGGCAGTCCCAGCCCGGCCGCGTGGAGGGGCTGCCGGCAGCGGGGGAGGTCAGGGCCGGCCGGGCCACCAGGGCGCACCCCCGCCCGCCGGAGAGGGGCGCGGGGGGAAAGGGGGGCTGCCCCTGCCAGCGCCGGCCGCGCGGGGCGAGGCGCTGAGGAGGCGGCGGGAGCGCTGGTGAGGGTCGGGGGCGGGGGGAGAGGTGCCGGACCTGTTTAGCGAAGACGGCGATGTCCTCGTTGAAGGAGTCGGAGGAGCAGACGTCCCCGCCGGCCACGCCGGGCTCCCGGGGCGTGCAGGTCGCCAGCTCGCACTTCTCAAAGACCAGAGCTAAGAGGGGGAACAACGGGTGCCTACCGGGCGGTGGCACACAAAGAGAGGGGAGAGGGTGGGGGAGAGGGGGAAAGAAGAGCTGTAATCAACAAGTATTTTTTTTTCTTTAATGCACGGACATACAGACACGGACACAGCCACACTCTGCAGTGTCGCACTAATGCCCCGGGCAGAGCAGTAGAGAACCAGACTTTGAAATAAAAATTCTGGTTTTGGTGGTGAGCTGGCTGTTGTTGTTTTGTTTGTTTGGGTTTTGTTTTTTTTTTTTAATTTTGAAATTGCAATGCCCGACCCACATTCCCCGTGCAGTCCTCACCGACGAGGACAAAAGTGACCTCTCTAAACGCACAAGGCACCGAACGTGCTCAGCAGCAGCTCAACTGAGAATGTTACACTTTTGCCACAGCTTAAAATACCGCAAAACCTGGAAGATCCCATCCCTACCCTCCAGCTATGACCTAAAACGAGAGTACAGCTAGGCAAACTGCAAACTACTTAATACGTAATTTTATTTTTCAAGGGGCCTGCTAACAAAAATGTGGTGAAGTTTCCTGGCTTAGGAAGCACACCCAAGTAAAATACCATCTGTCCAGATAAGTGAGCTGGGGAGGGGGTGGAGGAAGGGAGCACTTCGCGAAATATTTTCCCATAGTTGGTGTAGTCAGAAAAAAAAAAATTATCTGCGTGCTAAGTAGTAAGCATGCATTTGTTTCTTTTCCCCTTTGGTGTCTGATCAAGGCCCCACACTCTGTCGTAGATGTTACTAGCTCTCCGTTTAGGATCAGTTAGTATTTTTTCCAAAAGGCACTGAAGGGAATCGGTGTCATTCCCTCCAAGCAAAGACCTGGTGCAGGCTTGAGAAACCCTTGGTTATGGGTTTCTTTTTCCTCATGTTCTTTCTTTCTTAAATAGAAAATTCAGCTTATTGCCCACAATGTATTTATGTCTTCTGTCACTGGGAAGAGCTGTTTGCAAGAAGTGAATCCCTTTTATTCTTACTACCTTCCGCGATGTGAATAGCTCTTTATTTACAAAGTTGGAAGAGTGGTATTATGGCACAGAGAACACCAGAACAACACTTCTCCAACTAAAATCCAGAGCAATGAGAGTCCCTAACTCCTAAGTGGGGCCTTTCCAAGAAATTTAAAAAACCCCCACGCGTAAGAAAAGACCCCCTTCCAAAAAAAAAAAAAAAAACCAAACACAAAAGAGGAAAAAACCGAATAAATAAAAAAAGAAAAATGGAAGGACAAGGCAACACTACCTCTCTCCAACCCTGCCTCTGTCCCCAAGAGGTCTGTTTTGCAGCACCCATTTCCCGTGGGTGCTGGCACCTCAGCCGAGTCAGGCTGGGATCGCCCTCGTCCCGAGATCGCGGGCCACGGCAGTGCCACCGCGCGGGTCTCCCTCCCGAGCGGGCTGCCGGGGGCTGCCCTGCCGCCGTCTTCCCTCCGGACTCT
Source organism: Camarhynchus parvulus (assembly GCF_901933205.1). Taxonomy (NCBI): domain Eukaryota; kingdom Metazoa; phylum Chordata; class Aves; order Passeriformes; family Thraupidae; genus Camarhynchus; species Camarhynchus parvulus. Next base: position 31,515,068 of record NC_044575.1, on the reverse strand, counting down.
CCGGGCTCCCGCCGCCCCACTCCGCTCCGGGGCCCGGCTGGTCGCTGCCGCCGCGGCCCCGCGGGAGCTCCCGCTGCCCGCCCCGCTCCCGCTCCTGCCCCGGCCGCTCCGCGGGCACCCGCGCTGCGGGGCCGGGCCCTGGCGCCGGGCGGCCCGGCGGCACCTACCCGTAGATCGCATCCTTGTCCCGTTTCAGGGCGTCGTTGACAGCGGAGCCCATGCTGGCCGGCATGACATTGGGGTGCGGGGCGTGCGCGCCGTAGTGCTGTCCGGCGTGGAGCGGCGGCCCATGGTTGAGGTGGTGCACCGGGGGGATCGGCCGGGGGGCGTGGGGGTCCCCGTACATGGACGCCGGCACCCCTACTCCGTCCATCCCGCCGTAGTGGGGCAGCTCATCGTACTGTCAAAAAGCGGGCCGGAAGAGAAGAAAGAAAAAGAAAGAGGAGAAGAGAGGGGGGAATAAAAAAAAAAAAAACAAACAAACAACAACAACAAAAGTCAGAAGAGAGTAAAGCACCCGGACAGACACAAACAGAGCAAACCAAAACAAGAACAGCCACAACAGAGAGAGAAATGCTGCAAATGAAATCAACTGGGACCGGGAGCAGAGGCTGGAGGGGCTGAAGGAGGAGTGGGGGTGCGAGAAGAGGTAAAAGGGGAAAGTGTGTTTGCCTGTCTGAGTGTGTGGGGGAAGATGGTCCTCTTCAGCACAGGCAGGAGAAATCCTAACAAGGAAACAGGGATGAAAAGGAAGGAAACGGAGGAGAGAAACTAGAGTTACTCTGCATTAGAAAAGAAGAAAAAAAAAATAAACAAGCAGAATCAAAACCAACTAGATAAATAAATCAACACTAGAAAGGAGAGAGGAAAGGAAGGGTGTATCGGGAGGAGGGAGGTAGATAAAGGGGGAAATAATCTGAAAGTTACCAGAAACATTATTTAGTGGCAATTCCCCTTGTCCTTGTCACAGCCAGAGACAAAAAAAAAAAAAAAAAAGAAGAAGCAGCTATATGTGTATACATATATATACATTCGTATATACACAGACACACATATGTATTTCTTAGTCTTTGCTAGGCAGCAGCAGTAGCGGCGGCAGCAGCAGCAGCAGCAGCAAGCTTTGCCCTGTGAAACCCGTGCTACTGAGCAGGCAGGGAGCAGGGAATTCGCGCTGCTGGGGAAAAAGCTAGAGAGGAAAAAAGCGTGGAACAATTGCAGAGAGACACACACAGAGAGACACTCATGCACACACACAAAAAGCCAGCGAATAATTTTTGCTGCTATTTTTTAATAGTGGCCGCCATCATCATCAGCAACAGAGGAGAGCAAATCGGACAGGCCCCTCTTAAGAGAGGATTTATATATAGGTAAGTGTTGGAGATTTAAACCTACCCTTTGCGCCATCAGTCTGCGCTCCAATAAACTCCTGGATGTGTCGTATATTTAATATCCCAGTCCAGCAAAGAAAGTGATTTAGAGTGAAGAAGATTCCTTTTTTTTTTTTTTGCAACCCACTTACAGACTTCTCCTATCCTCCAATATGGGTAAATAATAGTAATAACAACAACAATAACAACAACAATATATAAAAAACAGTCAAGAACCACGATGAGTTTCTGTGTTTTCTTCTTTTTTTCTGTCTCTTTCCTTTTTCTGTCTCTCTTTTTCCTTTTTTCTTTCTCTACGCAAAAAAAAAATTGTCAAGCCCCCAAACTGAAGGTTACGATCGGCCCGTCAGCAACCCACATGTAACCAAACTGTCGTGTCTCATGGCTTTTTGCCACTCCAGCTGTCAATCAAAGCCAGGGAATGTCAAGGTAGTGAATGAATGATGGTTGATGATGATGAAGAAGAGAGGAGGAATCTTTTTAACCCCGGTTTCTTCTTCCAGTAACTCCGTGCTCGGGTTTTGCCTTTTAGGATCGCTTATAGGGTTGTTGGTTTTGGTTTTGTTTTGTTTTTTTCAAAGTACTTGTGAAGGGGGGTGGGGAAAGATGCGAAGAAAAATTGAATAGTTTGCAAAGCCCGGACTTCCCCCTCTCTCCTTTTTTTTTTTTTTTTTTCTCCTCCCGGCAGGTATTTTGTCTCCCTCTCTCCCTCACTCCCTGGGATGAGTGAGTGTCAGTAAGTGTTGGCAGGTTGGCTGCCGGCTGCCTTATAGAAGAGGCTCAGTTTTGCGGCGCTGATCGGCGGGAGAATGAAGTGACGGAACCCGGAAGTAGTGGTGGCCATAGCCAGTCCTGCAGCGCGGCGGCGGCGGCGGCGGGGGCGGCGGGGGAGCGGCGGCGGCGGGGAGCGGCGGGGCGCGGCGGCGGGCGCGGGCGCGGGGCGGCGGGGCGCCCAGCCGGCGGAGCGCCGGGGATGCGCAGCGCGGCGGCGGGGCGGCCGCGGCGCCGCGCGGGGAGCCGCGCAGCAGCCCCTGCCCCGAGCGAAGCACGGCGTGTAGGAAGGAGCGAGCGAGCGTGCGAGCGAGAGGGAGGAGGGGGAGGGAGCGAGGGAAGGAGGAGGGAGGGAGGGAGCGAGGGAGGGAGCGAGGGAGGGAGGCAGGGGAGGAAGGACAGGGAGAGTGCGTGTGTGCGAGAGGGGGAGAGGCAGGGGAAACTGCAGAGAGCGAGAAGAAAAGTGCGTTAGAAGCCCGGCCCCGGGTCGGTTTGCGCTAGATTATTTGAGCGACCAAATACCTTCCGATTACCCGCGGCGTGGGGCGTCTGGCGGCGCGCGGGGCCGCTGGCTCGGGTCGGCGGCTCCGGCCGCTGCCGCGCGCGGTGCGCGAGCCCCGGGCACCGGGAGCTACAGCGCGCGGGGGGCGCGCGGAGCCGGTGCGGCCCCGGGCGCGGGGAGGCTGCTCCGGGCCCGCGCGCCCCGGCCCCGCCGGCGCGCCGCAACGCCCGCCGCGCCGCTGCCCTCGGAGCGCTCATTGTGCTCCGCTAAAAATTAATGAATTTTCCGGGGCATGAAGAGAGCGCCTCGTGCAAACCGCGTTGGGCACCGCTCTTCATTAAGTGATCGCTGCTATCAAACACGCTCTGGATGTCTTGAAGGGGAGGGGGGGCGGGGAGAGGCGGAGGGAAGAGGGGGAAATCCCTTTTAGTTTTGCGATTAGGCTGCCAGGCTTTGTAAAGGGCTTAAAAACAAAGTCATGCTCAGTCTTTTGTAGGAGAGATCCAGATGTTATGTAGATTTCTGTTTGCGTGTTCGTTTTGAGCGGATCCGGCCGTGAGCGCAGTATTTACGTGTGTGTGTTGCTGGACTTTACCGTTTATCGACGTTGCGCTTGTGGAATGTATGCTGGAGTATTAGCTCGGTAATGCCTTCTAATGGTAGTGCTAATTACAGTGGGGTTATTTAGCAAATTAAGTGAGATGATGCACCCCCCCCCACCCTTGAGTACCGAATGAACTTTTCCGAACGCACAGGCACACACACAGACACACGCGCGTTAATTTTGGTGCGTTTCTCTCGCCCAATCACTTCGCTGAAGCTACACCATGCCTTACCTCAGAGCAGTCAATTACCAAAGCTACCCGGGATCATCAATCATGGGGGATGCTTGAAGTTTAGGGGAGGAGCGATGGTCAAACTATCGATTGCTGCAGTTTTGTCCTCCCCAACCCCCCACCCTCGTTCACGGTCCCCTGCACATAAAATCTAAAACAGACTATCCCGTTAATAGTGGAATTTATCAATGATTATGTACCCGTTTGTGAATGTGGCCTCATACATAGATGGCTTTTGAAAAGACACGGCAGAAAATATATTATTCCGTTAGATTTTGGTTTGCTTTGCTTTTCGTGGTGATGACGATGCTTTTCAGAGGTATTTTTTTTTTTTAACTTTAAGAAAATGATTCAAGGGGTAGTTATAGATATTTGGCCTGATTTTAACAGGCGAAGGGAATGAGCTCCAGAGGTCAATAAACCCCTCCAAAATGATGAATGATTGAGTACCTGTGATGATGATAGTGATTACCGGAGCAATTAAACAGTTTGATTAAATGAGCCATCATAACAATGATGTCTGCGGGAAATCAGCCCTCACGTATAAAGAAAGATAGTGTGGAGAGCTGACAAACGCCAGTGGGCATTCCTGCATGTTCCGCTAGCGCCGAGCCCTGCAGAGCAGGGCTGTATTTACAAATATGAGGGGAATACAGAGAAAAGTCCCTCTCCTACTTATAGCCAGAGTTGCAACCTGCTTAGAACCCGCCAGGAGCCGGAGAGCAGACACGGGTTTTCTTTTTCCTAGAGGATCTCCTCCAAGATTAAAGCTAGTCCTAAGAGCAACCGAATTGCTGTGACTGACTTTCACGGGACTGTAAAGAGAGGTGAGTAGAAGAGCCCTTAGTATGTAGGTCTCTTTCAAGCAGTGGTTAAGTCAATTCATTTCGCAGGGAAAAAGCCAGTCTTCTTGTGCAGTATTTTATACTCTGTCGTATAAATCGGTAACGTAATTCAAGATATTCATGGTAATGAATGCTTGGCTAATCCTTTGGGTGCGCGGAGACCTACAGAGCAGTAGGTTATGCAAATCCTTTCCTACTTTTACAGCTGTAGTTTTCTAGCAGATTTTTTTAAAGAGATCTAGTCATCGGTGAATGTTATTTGGGTTTTTTTTTCCCCTTCTTTCTTCCCCCTCCCCCCCCCGCCCCATGCCCCAAAGATGCCAGATTTCTCAACTTGCATGGAATCATTTGCTTGTGATGCAGACAGCTTAGAAGACGTGGTTCAAATATTTGTAGCTTCCAAACTTGTTTTTTAACCATGGCAGTGCAAACCCAGAGCCTTGTCTCTTGAGATACACAAATGTACCTCTTTTGAAATAGTTTCAGAATTGCCAAAGAAGAGGTCTTTCCTTATAAACTGGCTGTGCAAAAGTAATCTGGCTACATTTAAGGCTCCATGCATTTTTTTAGACCTCAGTCTGCAAGAGAAGTTCATCAATTTTCTTCTCAAAAAAAGTTAGATTACTTGGCTCCCATAGAAGAAATTATTTTATTGCTTAGAATATAATTTTATACCACTTTTTTTTTTTTTTGCTAATTCTATTTTTCACAGAAGTCTCTGTAGATCTCAGCTGCCCTGACTAAGAAATTCTGAGAAAACAGACTAAAAGCAAAGCTGAAAAAAAAGCAGCCAAAGATTTGTGCAGTGTTCAGTGCTGCTCCTTTCAATTGTTTAATTTTTTTCCCCCTCCTAAACTAATTAACCCCCTGCGTTGTCTTGCCCTGCTGTGCATGTTTGTAATCTGGAACAGGGACCAACTTTTAAAAATTATTTTAACTTGATAGAAAGTGAAATTTCATATAGTAAATGAAGATCTTTCATGTTCCTCCTGTGTCTTTTTTTTTCCACCTGAAAAGAGTTGAAGCCTTTTTCCTCATCACTATCCCAGTGGATTAAAGCACACAGAGAAGGTGGTTTATAAAGCACTATAGTTTAGCCATTAAAAAGGGATCTCAATTTAGCGCCCTTAAGTGAATGTACTCACGTATTAACAAAGATGCTGTTGGGAACTCAGAGGAAAATGGGATACGTGCGTGCAGAGGATGAGGGCTTTCACATACTTAGGTGATTCCCCCATCCCCCCAACTAGTGATATTTCTTTTTTTAAAAAAAAGTAATTCGGGAAAATTAAAATGGCTAATTTCCATTTCTCCTGCATCACTTTCAGAGCGAGGGCTGTTTTCAAGAAAAGTGTGGGATAGATATGAGTCGGGGTGGTGCCTGGGTTTTGTTTTTTGTTTTTTTTTTTTTTTGTTTTGTTTTGTTTTTTTTTTTTTTTTTGTTTTTGATAGATCAGCTCAAAAGTCCAAAGAGAAATGAGGTGTCCGGTATGGAAGTGCATCTCAGTCAACCGCCAGCTCCTTTTGCCGAGGCTGGAAATGGTTTTAACAGGCGGTAAAATTTCATCTTGTGGTGTCAAATTGGGGTCAGTTTGGGGTTAGCGCTCTCAGTGTCCGAGCAGGAGCTGTCCAGCTGTGTGGGGATTCATTAAGGGCAAAAGATCCGTTTCAAGAAAAACAATACAAAGACAATCAGAGGGCTAAAGATCCTCTTCAAATCGCATTTTACAAGTGCACCAGAACAAATATGGATGCTGAAACCTATTCCCTTCAAACTCCCAAATCGGCTTCTTAGCCCTCGGAGGGAGCGAGAGAGAAAATCCTCTAAAAGTTAAGAAGAGTCTGTTTTCAATCAGCCTTTCCGAAGTGTGGCATGTTAGTCCTTTGCTGGCTTTGAGACATGCCTCTCTTGCTTGCTCGTTACATCTCTCCCTCCCTCCCTCTCTCTCTCTCTCTTCTTTCCACAGCCTTGCAAAAGTGGATGGCACAACAGGTAATATTTCAGATTTCAAGAATAAATCCCACCGGAGATCTTAAACTGCTGTTTTGCACGCGCGTGTGCTCCTATCACAAGACTTAATGCAAACAGAAAGTTTTTAGGGGGAAACAAGCCATGCTTGCACGAAATCCTATTGTACCCTGTAGGAAATTTTGAGCTCTCCTTGTAGGTGATCCTCCGGTCCGATGGGTAATTTAGGCTAGATTTACTTTCCAGTTCTTAGCACTTGTGGAAAGCACCTATTGCTAATCTGGTTTATTAAATTCGCATGGTTTAAATCCTCTTAACGTCCCTACATCTGTTAGGACAATTGACGCCTTGCTACAGGGACAAATAACTTGAACCTTAATCTTGTTTGTAACTTTATTCAATGTTTGTTTGTTTGTGTGCTGAGTTCAAGTATTTTGGAGGATGCCATTGTGTTCGGTAACACATAGACTGCATTTAAAAGCAAAACTCCTCTTAAACGGGTCAAGGATATCATGGAACACAGCGAAAAATTTAGCATATTCGAACCGGCTTTTTATCTCGAACTATCATTCTAGGCCATGTGTCATAATTAATGAAGAAAGCAATCTGCCTGTTAAAATATGGACGCGGGACACCACCGTGACACCGTAGTGAAACTCACGTGAATTTTACTTTTTGTTTTGCTTGCAAGACGAAGTGTGGAGTTTAAATAGTACTTTTCCCTTTTTATAATCAGGATTGTGCCACAGTTAAATTCCTACCCCCAAACCCGCTCTTTACCACACTCTTTGCCCTTACGGTTGTTTTTTACAACTTCAGTCACTTTTTATTCGTCTCAGCGCTCTTTGATTCGCCTCCGACTTCCCGCAGCTGCAAGACTTTCGAGGTCCCATCTCGGGTGCCCCTGTGAAATCATGCACATTTTAGCTTCTGCAGATCACTGGGTTCATTTAGCTCCTCACCCTGATCCCCCCGGCTGCCAGCGGTGTACTTCGCTTTCCAGTAATGTATTATTATTTGTCGAAAATCTTTCTAGTCCTGAAAGTCAATGGTAGCCCATCACGGTGAACTTTTCTTGACCTCGACTGCGGTATGACTGAGATCTTTGGGAGCAAGATTAGAAGGAGGTTCATTTACTTACCTGTTACTTCGCTTTTTACTTTTTCTTCCACCCCTCCGTCCTCTTTTTTATTTTTTTAGGGGGAAAACCCCGACCCCGCAGGAAACAGGACCGACCCGGGTTGGCCCTGCGCTGCGGAGCGCTGTGTGCCCCGGCTGCCCGGGGCCGTGCGCGGCGCTGCCCCGGCGGGCGCCGCCATCCATCGGCGGCCCTCTAGCGCTATCTGGCGGGGCTCCAGCCCCAGCCCGAGCCGCCGGGGCCGGGCACGGGGCTCGCTCCCGCCGCGGAGCTCAGCAGCTCCCGCGGGACGCTGGTGAGGCCCAGTGCCGGGTTCCATCCCTGAGGGGCCAAACCCGCCGTGGAAAGGGGCCGAGAGATGAACCCATTCGCGTTCGTCCGGTTTATGTCAAGCGGGTGGGTGCGAAGCACTAAAGTCAGGGAAGAGATGGGATTTTTTATTTTTTTTAAATTATGTTATTTAGGACGAAATGTTTGTAAAAGTGGAGACCATAAACAGTCGACGCGTATTTCCATCACACACCAGAGGGGAAAAATAAAAGGGAAAAAAAGAAAACAACCACAAACCTGTCAGGGTGTCCCATTAATACTGTTTGTACTGGGTAGTCAAAAATCTAGTTTTCAATTGTTCAAAGAATCTCAAAGTATGAAAAAAAATTAATCTTTCCAGTATAACATGGTAACCAAAAGGACAGTTAGGGCAAAGTAAATGGCTTTAGGGTGATATCAGAGAATCCACAAAGGCTTCAAACTCTGCTCAGAGCTCTGCTCTAGCTCACTCAAAATATCCCCTTTTGTTCTCCAGCTGCCTATAAAACTCCAGAAGAGGAGCGTTCTCATTTTTACACTGGAGTTCTCAGTCCGGAGAGAACAATATATTCCTACCTCTTTTGAAATGATCCGGAGACTCTCACAACACACAGGCAATCACTCGAAGCACGAATTTCCTTTTTTTTTTTTTTTTTTTTTTTCCCAAGAACTGCTCGGCCCATTGTTTGAAGTGGTATTCAGTGCAGAGCCCAAAGAGAAAAGGAAAAAAAATCCTGAGAGCCCGGTTTAGTATTGCACAGAGAGAGAGCTGACAAAATATTATAGCGTGTTTCCTAGAAGTACACGGTGAGATCCAGCGGTGTGTTCCCGAAAAGAGGTTGCTTTTTATTCCCACCACCACCCCCCTCAAGATTGTGATCGTCTTTGTATGTCTTTCTTTTGATCCCACAAAGAGAATGCAATACACATATATATGTTTGCTCTCCATACAAGAAATGCCATACAATGGAATATGTGGCCGGTTAGTCCTCATAATGCTTAGTTTTGCTGTAATTAATTGAAAACAGTTATTAGGTCGTCATTGGCAATAGCGTAAATAATTGCAGCAGATTTTTACTTAAAATTGACCGGTCATAGAGTGATAGATCGATTCGAGGTATAAAAATGATGTATCAAAACATCAATGTCGATTATTTGAAATATTGTAGTTGAATCTTTTTATTGCTTCATCGGTTAAGTGTCTGAAAGTGCTGTGTTCCAACATATATTTATGTTGTCAATACTGTCAAAACTGTCAGTTTTATTACAGTGGATTTGTAATACATTTCGGATTTGCTCATTTACATAAAATGTCCACCTCAGATACCCCTCCTTTTCTCCATCTCTGGAAATCTGTGTCAGTTTAATGAAAGGATTCAAGACTCATACCTGAAGAGGGAAAAAAAAAAAAAAAAAAGGAGAAAAAAAAAGGAGGTGTTGCTCCATTATGTCCAATTTTAACATCCGTTTGGAAAGCTTGGGCTATTTCTGACTCGCCAAAAGAGGGAATTCCTCCCCCCCTTCCCCCTCCCTCCCCCGGCCCCGCTTATTTCCCCAGTAGAATTTAAACACTTTCCTACTCTCACACCTAGATTAAACCCTCCAGGAGAATTGGGAAATTGTACAGGGTTACAGCGACGAGCCGAAGGACACCTGTGAATGCCACAACCTTCCCAAAGAGAGCAACAACCCCTCGAACCACGCACACACGCGCAGGGGTTTGAATCCTGCTAGAAAGAAGGAGACAAAAGGAGCAATAAATACGTGTGTGATCCTTTCCTAGCGGTTCGGAGCCCAAAGGAAAAAAGCAAACTGTAAGCAGTGTTGGGCATTTGATGCCCTCCACCCCTATTTTATCACGGTCTGATCGATGTGATTATTCCCTTTAACTGCAAGCAGTGATTTTTTATTAGCATGATCTCAGGCAACTCTCTAATTTTCTCCAAGAGCCCAGCTGAGGGATAGACAAACTCAGGAATAAATAAATAAGTTCATTTGCACAATAAACTCTCTTCGATAGAGCAGTAAAATTAGGCAAGTAACTTTATTTCCCACCCCCTTCCGAGGATGAGGGTGCTTAAAGGTGTTGGTGAGATGGACCTGAGGGGTATGTGGGTTGGTTTCTTTCCCCTTCGCCCTTCCTGTAAACCAACCCCCCCACCCTTCCCCCCGGGATATCTGTGTTTAAATAGATGCTGAAGAGATTTCTGAGTTCACGGGAAAGAAGGAAGGTTAGTTAAGGGAATGGCAGTGCGCCTGGCAGGTATTTTAATGACTGTCCCTTCCTTTGAACACTTTCAATTTCTCTGCTTCTTGTACAGAATATGTTTCCCAAACCAAGTATGATTTCTGTTGTAACTCTCGTGTGTGATTGTGATCCCTTCTGAGGTAAATTGAGAAGTACGCTGCGCAAAAGGAGGAAATCGCCCCTGGGGTGCTTTGTTTACTTTGGTTTGTAAAATCCTGCTAGGAGATGGTTTCCTCAGTGTGTGGCAAGTGTTTCTTCAAGAAATTCATCAGCCCTTCTACAATTACTTCGAGCTCCGAGGGAAGAAAGCTGCCATCACTTTCTCACATCCCAAGGTGTTGCATGGGGGAGAGAAGAAAAGGCTGGAGCATTTAATTATAATGGGGAGGGGGGGGGGGAGAGCGGAGGCTGCAGAAAGCCGTCCCAAGCCTGTACCTGGAAAAGAAAAACCTGCAAGGTTATACTTGGGAAGCGTGTGCCATTTAGACTTGGGGAAAAGTACCCCGTCTTGTGCAGTAATTAGTCTGAACAATAAACATAATTGGAACAAAATCAGTTGGAAGTTTCTGCGTTTTTAATTACGTTTCATTTTGTGGTAAGCCGTAAAATTATGAATGCCTCTCAATTAAACACTATCCACTTGTAAAGCATTTAACAACAATTATTCCTTAATCAGTTGGAATGTTAGCCACAAATGATGCTGTTAAACATCAAAGGGACGCCTTAGACGTTACCTTTTAGTCATAAGTAAGAGGATTAATTTCTATAATTAGAGGGGATAAATATGTGCATAAATAAATCTAATTTTTTTACACGTTCTCATCCTGTCTGGGAGAGGCGAGGATCTTTGACATTGCTCGCACTCCCAGCTTTCCCTGGTCGGAGGGGACCCGGGAGCAGCGAGGTGAGAAGAGCCCTGCGGGGAGCCCCGACCCTGCGCGCCGCTCCTCGGGCACCGGCCCCGTCCCCCGCGGCCGTACCAGGGCTGGGGCTGGGGCTGGCCCGGGGTTCGTGCCCACCTCGGACAAGGGGCTTCGGGGCAATTTACTTCCCTACTCGGCTTTTATTTACCTGGGGTTTTTTGGGATTTTTTTTTTTTTACGGCACCTGTGGTCTACCTGGCGGTTCATTTCTCTCGGGGACAATTTGCTGTCCCCAAACGGAGCTCGAGATTTGAGTCGAATACCGCAAATAAAATTACCATGACCTTGATTACACCCCGTATGAATATCTCATTTACCTAATGACTTTATGTCACGTATGCAGAGGGTCAATTTCCTTTTAACCTTTCCCATTGCTGCAGTAAGCATTCTTTTATAATCAATGGCTGTTTGAATAATCAATTCGCATTTTATGATCCCTGACAAACTCAATATACGTGTGCCTGTTTTCAGCAAAGCAGCCGGCCCCGCTCCGCGCCGCTTTCACGTCCGAAGAGTTCGCGGCGGGGTTTCCCGGCTCCCCGGGGAGCCGCCCGGGCCGCTGCGGGCTGCGCGGGGCTCCGCGGGCGCGGCGCTGCTCCGGGCCCGCTCCGCGCCGCGGCCGCCCCGCGCAGCCCCCGCCGCCGCCCCGGGATAACGCGCCGCGGCACAAAGGCGGCGGCCAGCATCCCCCCGCACCGCCTTAGAGCTGGCAATTCCGCGCGTTTTCCCGCTAGCTCAACCCGAAATATGCGGCCTTCCCGCCTTCTGCCTCGTTCTCCTTCTTAGGAATGTGCACAGCAAAGAGCCCGTCTCCCGGGACAGTTCCCCCTTTTTTTGTCTTTGCTGGGACCACCAGCCGTGCGGGGACGGTTTCCCCGCTCTGCAGCCAAGGGCAGGTGGCCGCCATGCAGCCCGACCTCCTTGACCACTGCTGAGAGGAGCCAGGTGTCCTCGGCCACGTCGCACCTGTGAAGTCTCGATGAGTCCTTGCCTCAGCCTCACTGTACAGCTGACGTTCGGAAGCATCGCTCACTGCCCCCAGCCCTCTTTTACTGCCTCTCAGGCACCTCCAAACCGTGGGTCGGGAAAGTTGTCCCAGAAGCCAACCCGCAAGCACAACTAAAGTGCAGAAGTGCATGCGGAGAGGAGGGGGGTTGGGACAAGCTGAACCTTGCAAATGTTTTTTCTATAAGTAGCTCACATTTGTTGTGATCTATGGTGTGAGGTGGGAACTGAGACTTATTGCAACCCTGTTCCCTCTATTGGATAATTAATGCTGATTCATAGCAGGTTCTACCTACGAATGTGTGTTTCGTTTTTCTCTGCAGGGTCCATGGTTCTTTGGTATGTTGTTATTGCCTGAAAGGTAATTGCACTTGATATTCTCTCGGGGAAGGCTCATTAGCCAGGGGCACGGTGGCGTTGCCAATCTCAGTCTCTTTCAACAATTCAATGCAAACATTTGCCCCAGAGGTTCAGTACAACACTCCCAGCTCACAAAACAGTTCTTGGGTACAACATTTCTCTTAAAAAGCCTTAGGTATATATATATTTTCCACCCAAGCAGGAAGAACTTTAGTTTAGGGGGTTTTAGATTAACCCTTCATTGTAAGTGGTCAAAGATACACAAGAAGATTAGACATATTGCCTTGGATTGCAGGACTTTGCCCTTCCTTTTGCAAATAACCAGGACATAACCCTGGATGAAACAGTAGAAAAGGTACAACATCTCATACTCCTCTGTATTCAGTCCCTTGCACTCTCTTAACATTTACAAAATGCATGTCGAAAACACTTTTCCACTGCCCACCATTACAGACCTACATTCGACTTCTTTCTCACCCATGTCTGCTGTCATCTCTAGCTCCTTTCATCTCTCCTGCTAAATTAATTACCTCACTAATGGAAGGCAATGAAACTCAGGTAAAAGGTAAGTTAGGGAATGTAGAGTCGTTAATACATACAATTTTATGAAGCTGAATCCTCCATGATTGTTCTAATTTTTTTTCCCCTCTGTTGCTCATAATTTTGAAAATCTTATTCTTCCATTTGAGCCTTGTCAGTCTGAGCAGGATGATTCACAGTAACACTGCAGAGAAGATCCCATTCTCACAGAAGAAAATGGTCGCCACAAGAGAATAAAGAGAAAATAGAGGGACAACATCTAGACTTAACAAGTTCTCGGACATCACTGTGTTTTCCATGTTAGAATAAAAGGATCTAGGAATTTTTATTTATGGTGAATTAGATGGGATATTCTCTTTGGTAATGGCGTTCAAGGGCAGAGACTGCTCTGAATTCCAAATATGAGGCCCTGTGTGTAAAATGTACATCTAACTATCTTACTGTGTTAACATACTTCTACTCACCATGATTTTCCTATCACAATTAGGAAAAAAGCAAAACCATCTTTGCTGAATCATCACTGACTTTAATGTTAGTACATTAGAAAGGAAATTGTCCTACACTGTGACTATACAGCAAATAGCTCTAAAAGACAAGACACGTGTCACCAGTTTTAATTCTCACTGACCAGAAGGGCTGCCAGTCATTCCATACACCTCACCTATTAAGGAGACCACAAGTTCATAGAAGAACACCTCAGTGCTGAGAATCTCTGTCGATGTTTTCCATGCTGACAGTCTTCAGTATGAAGACTAAACCTGTCCCAAAGTCCCACTGACTGAAGGAGAACATGGATGGAGGATACAAGACACGATTCCGCAAAGTAGTTTTGCAGGATGCCAAATCTGCAGGTGTGAAGTACTCAACTTGCCAGGTCAGTATGATAGTAAATGTGGACAGTCCAGTTCCACTCTTCCAGTAAACCCTCAGTACAAGAAAACATCAGTCCTTTAATTCATACTTTGGTGATTCACAGTCAGGGCTTTTGTTTGACACTTTAAGTATCTTTCATGTCATGGTGGCATATTCTGCTTTTTCGAAAGCATTTTTCAAGATGAACTGGCTTTTCAGTGATGAAACATGATCAAGTTAATGTACTAATAGATTTCATTTTTAAAGTACATGCTAAATTTAAAACTTGTCTCATGCATTTATAAACCATCACTAATAGTTCTATTGATCAATGATATAAATAGCTCCACCAGAAGCTTTTCTTTGATGCAGACAAACATAAACAGCATTGAAAAAATAGCACACAAGTGATTGTTCTGTATTCTTACCTTTAGGCTATATTATGATCACAATAAGACATATCTAGGCATATGTCATACTGGATAATACTATTTCTTCAGTGTTTCAGGGCACACAGCTACCTTGGACTTCACAACAGCTGAGACTTGTCATTTAAAAGCATGGTAGTGGTATTAGAAAAAAACAAAACTCTACTGATATGTAATTATTAACCCATATGTTGAGTTTATTTAAGAATTGCTTCACATTAAATACTCAGATCCTTTTATTTCTATTATTCATGTGCCAAGCTAAAAATAAACATTTGAAATATTTTTCTCTTTTATGGAAGAGATGATGAAACTATTCATTTGAAATGAACCCTTGGATGAATGCAGCTATATTTTCTGGGCTCAGATCTCTTATTCCCAGTTGAGAACCTCACACCATATGAAGGAATTTTGCTTCATTTTACTTCAAAACGTTGACCAAGTAAAGCTTAGGCAAACAGTTTTCAGTCTTTCACAATATGTTCATTTGGGCTTTTAATTTCATTACTCTTGATGTGTTACTGATCATCTATCACACTTGCTCTATTTCCCAAAAGGCTGTTTGAAATTATTTAGGAGACTCAATGAATAATAAAAGTACCCAAGAAATAGTCCTGTCTGTGTTTGCATACTTTAGTTTGGTGCAGGTATTAATTGATCCTGCTTCCTTTCCACTAGAAGCAGGATCTGGTCCACAAAGGAAATGCATTAATCTAATATTTGTTCAGAGAAAAATCCTGCTTGCTCTAATGTTCACATGTATGGTCACAAACATGATCAAAACAAGAGCCATCCAAACCCCCTCCAGCTGCTTTGCAACTAGGATTGCAGCATAAATCCAGGAACAAGCAGTTTTGCCACTGTAGGTTGACTTCAGCTTTCAAATGTTATGGAAAATCCATTCACTTTCTTCCCCCTGCTCCTGGTTAAACTTCAGATCACTTTCCCTGGCAAATGGCTTTCGATAATGAAGATCATATTTTTTGATTCATAAGCAAATTTCTTTTTTTTTTTTTCCAGACTTGATTCATTGAAGAAAATCTAGCAAGATTCTTAGAATTTGAGAGAGTCACTGCTCTCATGATGCAATCCTCCATAAATGGGAAAAAAACTTTACAATATCTTGACCCAGCTTTCCTCAGGCACATAACAGCTTAACAGACTTTTTTTAGATATACAAGCATGAAAAGAATGGGATTTTTTACCCACTGTGCTGCAATCAGTATAGTTGTTAGGTGGAGTTTTTCCTGGGAAGGGGTATATTATTGTACTGTATTCTTAAGTTGGGGATTTATTCTACTGGATTTACCACAAAAAATAAGTTAGATGATTTTTTTTTTCCTCTGATAAAAAGAGTGTTTTAAGTCAGAGGAACAACTTGATTTTCACTTGGATTTGGAGATACAAATAGTCCTAGAATTTGAAATACTAGGATGAGACAGTTAATCTTGGTATTTCTTTCTTAATAAAATACTAAATAATGCCATTGCAATTCCAATGAAACATGTTAAATTGTGTTGATGTGAACACATGGACAAAGAAAAAACAGTCAAAATAACTCATAGATATCTTTCTCTTCACTTAAGCTGCAGAAACTCTAGGGAAGCTAATGGAGTTGCAGTGACATAAGACTGTAGTAAGGTAAGAATTACACAACTTGTGTTTAACATGATGCTATTACTTTAAAAACAGAGTTTACTTCACTAAATAACCTGAAAATAAACACAAAACAAAGGGCAGAAGAGACAAATTACAAGTAAGCATGCATGCAAAAAAGGTAAGTGCAAATTAGATTTGAATATTCATGAGTCACAAATCATTGACGGTTTGAAATAATGCAAAACAGCTTTATAAATGAGGTTAAGGCAAGGGACATCAAAGAAAGGCATTGCTAAATCAATAGCAATTTGATTGTGCATATACTTGTAAATTGTGGTTACAGTTTTTGTGACATAGGAGAAAAATACTGCACATGTAGTGAGAAAGGGACACATAAATATTCTTTTTCAATGTGCTATTTTTTTGCAATTCAGCATTTACTTGGAGGCCTGGTGTGTATAAAGTGACCAGATATCATTTCTTAATTTTTTTCCCCAGGAGAATTATAGTTTCCATTGAGTATCCAATCTCCTGTGTTGTGTTGCTTAGTATGACAAAAATTCAGTTGTCAACAATACTGCAAAATAGAATAATTACTCACTTCATTTGGCTTCAGTAGAAGGATCACCTACTAATGAAAATCCTGTCATAAAATCATCGTCAGTGCAGATTATCTACTTCTTTCAAAGAATTTAGCTCTCAAAAGTGGGAATCAGATAAGCTGCAAGTCTCACAGCAAATTGCTGGAGCACAGGGATTTAAAAGAATGATCACTTGAAGGATGGCCAGCCTGACCGTTTAACTCAGAGCTTCTTAATTTTTCTGTCTGTAAGCATCAATAAAGTATTGGGTCTCCTGTCTTATTTGTGAGTTCTGTGGATATTTGAAATTGAATGGTTTCAAATGTTGATAAGAATATAGAACCAAAAGGCAAAACTGCCAGAAGTAATCTGCCCATTTAAAATTACTCCAGGGTGTTTGTTTTTCCTAAGGGTTTATATTTTGATTGCTTAACACTCATGTTAATATAGTAACTGATTCTCTTTCTTCAATGACTTTTACATCCCATGTGCCAGCCTTACTCTCTGGCATGACAGATGAAGCTCCGCCAGGTCAGGTGAAGCTAAATATATACATTTACCAATACTGACAGGAAAATCAAGAAGGGATATCCATTTGGAAATGGCATAGGCTACTCTGGTTCTATAAGAAGCAGCACATGACTTCTTGTAGTGCTGCCTTTAAAACCATCCACTCACTTGAATGAAGCTGGCAATTAACTCCTGTCAAAACACTGTAAAAGGAAAAAAACAGATGTCGAATAACTTAGGAAAGGGATAACCTTATGTCCTGCCCAATTCCCTACATGAGCTTGTCAGAAGATAATGTATCTCTCATGCCATCACAATATCAAAAGATACCTGTATGTGCCATGCTTGAATTCAGAGAGCTTTCCGCAATACATTCTTTACATCTGTGTATATCTCAGCATGAATAAACAATAGATAAGTTAGAAAGAGTAACTCAGGAATGTAAAAGACTCAATTGCTTTTTCACGAACATTCCCTTCAACTTTCCCAATCTGTGCAGAGACAAATTAATCTCTCCTTAGCAAAAGTGAAAGGGAAAATTACCTCTTGGTCTTAGCAGAGATCTTGAAATCAAGTCTTAGATTTCCTTCTGGCTCCGTCACTGTGACTGGCCAGGTTTATCAGAGGTGAATTATATGTATCTCTCCATGCCTACAAAAGGAAGCTCATAATAAATTTCCTTGTGGTTCTGTTACATGGAATTAGTAAGAGAATATGAGATCCTCTGATGTGAGGTACCAGTATATGTCCAATACATTAACTTTGTAATCCCTGTTCAAAGCACTGTTTTTACATTACATACTACAAGATTTGTTTGCCTGTTTATAACCTTATGCATTTTTAGTGAAGCACATCTTCATTTAAATGAGAAATTATAATATCTTTACATTAGAAATTACTGTCAAAACCAACTTGTGTGTGCCTGTAAGCAAAGGAAATAAACACCAAAACTCGTTTAGCCTCTCCAGACTTAGATTGTGCACATCACTGTGTAATGTGAATGCTGCTTAAAAAATGTGGTTGTCCTGGATAGAGTCAGCTTTAACTAGATATTGCATTACTTATGAAAATAGGTCAATGGTGTTACAGACCATTCTTCAGTTCAGCAGAATACCAACACCCTGTGTCAGGTGAAAGTTTCAAAGGGTTGGGTTATTTTAATTTTCTGGAAAATTCCTTTTTCCTGAAGAAAAAGGAAAAAAGTGAGTTAAATTATCACAAGAAGAGAGCATAAGTCTCTACAGTACCCAGAAACCTGATTGAATTAATCAGGATTTTACCTTCTAATTCGTTCCCAGATTTCTTTCTCTGCTTTGCTCTTTGTGGGGTTTTCTATATCTTTCCAAACAATTACCTCTACTCTTAATTTATAAGCCCTTCTTTAAGTCTATTGATACTGATTTCTGGCCTGTGACTTAGTATATAAACATTTACGGACCTAGTATGTTATATGTGACCTGAAGCAGGCAATGTAGAGCAGCTCATATTAGACCACTTGAATGCCACATCTCTGTTATGAATTATCAAATCAAATAAAGGGACACTTGGCTCTCTGTGTGTGATCTATATTTATACACTTCTATACATTTCTTCCCAGGTTCAAGAGTATAAATACTCCTTTCAAGAGCTTGCATTTTTTCAGAATTAGAGAGTAAGCTGAGTTAGAAAGGGCACATCTGGATCATTGAGTCCAACTCCTGGATCCTTAAGAGTCACACCCTCTGCCTGAGAGCACTGTCCAAACACTTCTTGAACTTTGTCAGGCTGGTGCTGCGACCACTTCCTTGGGGAGGCTGATTCAGCACTCAACCACTCTCTGGGTGAAGAATCTTTTATTAATATCTAACCAAAACCTTCCCTGATACAGCTTCCTGCCATTCCTTAGGGCGCCTCCCTGGTGACCACGGAGATCAGTGCCTGCCCCTCCTCTTCCCCCCCCACCCCAGGAAGTTGTAACTGCAGTGAGGTCTCCTCCAGGCTGAAGTGACCAAGTGACCTCAGCCACTCTTCATATGGCTTCCCCTCAAGGTCCTTCACCATCTTTTTTGCCTCCCTTTGGATGCTCTCTAATGGTTTTTCTGCACCATTGTCTTTGGCTGTCTATCTTTGCCTCTCATCTCCTTTCCTCACCTTGTGCAGAAAAATCAAGACAGCAGGTAGCTCTCAGTAAGACCAAATTTGCTGCAGCTGGTTTCAAGTTTCCCATGTAGTAGTCACTTTCAGCTGCATTTTGGGGAAAAAATTTATTTCTGTTGTATTTCTAGGCTTTTACTCCTTTAATTTACAGTGTACACCAGTTTTCTTTGGGGGTGAGGGACAAAGCTTTAATAACCTCCACTACTCTCTCATGGTAGTGTCCTCAAAGCCTGTCATGAGCAGGACATGGTTTATCCACCTTTGACTTATTCAGCTGCGAGAGAACAAAGGTGTAAAAGTGGGCCTCGTGTCCAAATCTCTGTGGTTCCTGCCTTCTTGGCATTCCTTCTGAAAACTCTCAAAATTTTTTTTCTGTGTGGTTGTCTGGGGGAAATAGGGGAATGAGATGGGAATAAGATGAGAAGGTAGCATAGCTAGTTTTTATTCCTCTTTCTAAGTCAGTCTGTGTTGGGGTTTTCTGTGGGTCTTTGATCAGAATCCAGGAAGAAAACAGGAGAAGACTAAAGTGCAAAAGACTAAAGGCCAGCTCATCCATGCAACGGAGAGTGGAATGGAAATGAATACAGCAGTATAGCAGTCTCATATCTGTGGAAAGGAAGAACTACTAAGGTGAGTAAAGGAGGGATGGCTACAAACAGAAGACATCAAACACTGTGTTCACCAAGCAAATGAGCAACCAGAACCTAAATTCTGTAATGTAGTCTTGACTGGCAGACCACTTGGAGACAAGGAAAATGATGTAAGTTAACACAAGGTGAATATTTGTGGATAATTTACCGTCAGCAGCGACCGTGAGATCACAGTGTATCCCTGAGGCCCCAAGGCCTGAAAATGTGGGTTTTGCATGTAAATAAGGCCATAGTGATCAGACTGAAGACTATATTGTTACGCTATAGTTATAATAAAAGAAATATATTAAAAATCTTTATTAATCCGTTAAAGTGTTCCTAGAACATTGCTTACATTTCTAATCAACTGTACCAAAAGACACTTTCCCTTAAATGTATAATATATCCACAAGTTCTCCTTTGTTTATACAAGAAAACAGCTCTGCTTTTGGGGTGTATGTGTTCTATAGGCTTCCCCTCCTAAATTTAATCCAAATTGCTAATGTTCCTGAAGTAAAAAAATAATTACATAATACATTTTCTCTTTAGAGTAAGTCTAGCAATTGCCAAAAACTACTTGTCAATACAGTATTAGATCATGTGTGACCCAGACCTCACATGTGTCAACAAGTATATTTGTCTCCTTCTGCTATTTCAAATTACAGGAGAGAGACATAATCCTCACTGATCAATTGGGAAAAAAATGCTTTACCTTTTGTTATTTCAATGCCATCTGTTAAAATAAACCAAATGCCAAACTTACTACATACGCAGGGCACTAAAATGGCTTTTTAATTTAGCTTGCATATTTCAGGGAAAGCAATGCATTTCTATATACTCTGAGTTCTTTACATGAATTATTATGTACTGCAAGTGACATCTACTGGAGAAAGCAGAGCCTAAATGCCTGTTTTAAAAACTCTTTTTTTTTGCTATTAAAAGGACCTCCCCTCCAGGAAACACAGCTGTTATTTAACAGAAACCTTGCATCTATGCCCACTGAAATGCAGTTACTTAAGTGCATTTAGGATAGTTACAGAAAACCTGTCCTTTTCATGATACAGAAGGAGCAGAAGGTTTTTTCTTTCTTTTTTCCTTTGGTTTTCTTTTTTTTCTTAATAGAAAAGCTGTTTATTCCACAAATTTGCTGAGTTTACAATAGAAGACTTTTTGAGAGCAACAGCTGTTTGATCACAGTCATCTATGGTGCTATAATACTACTCTTCATGTATTATAAAATATTCACCAAAAGAAATATGGCTTCAGGTTGAAATTTGAAGCTTGCATGTTAACAGATGTTATAATTTAACAGAATTTGCTTGAAGACCTAATGCAGAACCATACTGCTGTCGGTAGTATTGACTTCATTACTTAGAAAGTCTGAAAGCCTGTGCATGGCATTACCTAGTGGTTGAAGCTGCTTATTGGACATAAATTCATAAATACCTGCACTATTTTAAAATGCTTGCAAGTTGTTCCTATCAAATATTGCATGAGTTTAGGGCCTCAGAGCAGCATTTTTAAGAAACACATCCTCTTTCACTGAAATATGATCAAATTCCCAGGAACACTGGGAGCAATGTGGAAAGCTGTGAACTCAGAGGTTCGGTGCCACTCAACGCTCCCAGGAGTGTCATTACTTCTTAATATGTTCTCTTGAATTCTTGCCCAAAAGTCAGTTCAGGTTCTTGTTTAGATGAAGCACAAAAAAATTCAGGCTGTTCTTAGTTGATATCAACACAGTGAAGCCTAAACAACTATTCCAAACACTTTAAAAATTGCAACATCAAATCACTTCTAAAACCACAAAAAACTTGGGAGAAGTTTCCCTAGTGTAGACCAAACCCTAGGGTTTAAATGAATATTCCCCACCAAGCATGGAAATGAATTTTTGAGCCAGAAAAATCAGGTCAGAAAGTAAATCAATAGCTAGCAGACATTAAAAAAATACTTATCTAACACAGATCTTAATTTATTTGCAATTTCTTGGGTTGGATATACTTCCCTTTTACTTTATAAGGAAAACTTGATGGTTGAAGGTTAGGCATTAGTGCAGTGAAAAGGGACATCCGTTTACACAGCAGTCAAAGGAAGATACATTTGTCTGTTTGGAATCAGTGCAGGAGGAGAGATACCAATAATTGTTGAAATGAGATTAAGTGGATTATCTGTATGTAATGTGGGGCTTGATTGTCCCCTCTAGCAGTAAAAACCCTACAGAACAGGCAGAAGGGATGATATTTCCCACAGGATTTCCATGTAGAAAAGGCTCCTGAACTGTTCTGGTGCAGGTTAGTCTCTCTTCTTGCTCTCTGGCAGAATAGATTGGAGAAATGTCTCAGACATGCTGGATTCCAGGGTTCAAAACCAGAAGATAGATCACATTTGTTCACCTGTGCTCCAAGTTCTTGGCACATCACTCCATCCTTTGGCAATAATCCTACATCCATATTCATTCTCAAGCTTTCCTAGCCCCTGGCTATCTCCTGGGATTCATGTTTTCCACAATGGATATGGATGAATCAGAGGAAACTACGTTTCACATTTTGCCCCTTCCAAGAGATTCCTCCCTACATTTTCTCTTTAGGAGCCCCCAAGATTTCCAGAGTGGTCATACAGAATCCTGAGAAAGAAGGATAATGCAAAGAAGAGGACTGATATGAAGAAAAAAACATGATCTGAAACATGATCTGAATCTGTAGATCCTTTCACCTTTATTCTTGGAAGTATATCAAGCCTTTCAGATTTGTGGATACAGAACTGAGATTAAGACAACATCCAAAATAACACTGATTTTTAAGTATTAGTATTGCCTTTTAGAACTGGTGTTCTCTGGACAGGCAATGTACAAAATCGTTGTGCAGTGGGTTTAGTCAACTAAACTGGACTTTAGGCTTTGCCAGCACCATATAATTAATACTTTTCAATAACCTGTCTCATCTAACTTCATATTAGTGGAAATTGCCAGAAATTAATTCCTGCTGTCTGCATGATTTGAGATTTGTCCCACTAAGCAGAGGCTGATCCCTTCAGATAGGCTTCCATTTCTGACCTAAAGTAAGCTTTTCAAACATTTAAAATTAAATTTCAATATCATCTTCTAAGCAGTGCTTGCCAAATGCCTTACAAATGTCTAAAATAGACATACATTTTTAGAATTTGAAAGGGGTACATATTCTAAAAAATCAGCCCTACACAATAATCTAGCTTTTTGCTGTAATCAAGCTTCAATCATTTTTGTTCAGAAATTTCACTTTTCTTATTTTCTCTTACAATTGCTAAATATAGCAGTTGCAAAAGTGAGAATGTAAATTACCCATTGGAGAATTACTTCTGATCAGACTCTACTTTTACATTTTGGTGCATTTATATTAGTGTAAAATGTACAGAAAGTGTAAAATGGTCCAAAAAAAAAGTAGATTATAAGAGGGGAAACAGTCCTACAGTACTGTTCCAGTACTGTACAGTCCCATTTTGACATTAAGCACCTATGCAGAAGGATTGCAATGTAAAATTGCCAGCCATCAGAAAGGAGAATGTGCTCAGAAAAGCAGCTATTTGAGGGGTGCATCATGAAAACACCTCCATGAGGATGACAATGAGAAATAAGTTTGACAGGTGAAAAAAAAAAGTCTATAGACTTGTTCATACATCTTGTTTGACCACAGAACACAAGCCAAAGCCTCCTGACTACGCTGCATAGCAAATGACTATATGGCACTTCATTATGTGTGTCTTGACTTCTGGTGTGAGGAACATGAATATTATTTCCTGTGGTTTTGCATGAGACACGTGGGAGCAAGATCACATCTTTCATAAGCTGCCAACCTGATTTCAGAAAGTCTTGATAAACATGTCCTCTGGGGAGAAGTATCCACAACTGAGTTGATGTTCTGGATTGCTCTTTGCTTTCTGACCTTTAGATTAGCAGAGCTATGCTAGCAAGTACTTGTAATAGTATATATGTCCATCCATCTGTCTAGTGTCCCTGCTTCTGTAGTGGCTGCTGTGCATCCTTTACTCTACCTGAGGGGTACAACATATTTTCTGTCTCAAAAGGTTTAGGATAAAAATAAAATAAAAATCTGAATTGGCAGATGAAAAGATTCCTGTCTAAGTAGAGCTGTCTAGAAATCTCCTGAATATCCATTTTGATAATCCAACATCTAGTGAAGTTCATTACTGAAATACAACATTTAGAGAAACTGCATTGCCATATAACAACTAAATCTCCTATATAGTACTTGAGATTAATTTTCTTGTGCTGGTGAGATCAATGTGACCAAAGATTTCCAGTCCTCCAGCTTTAACCTTGCAAGATGTGGCATACAAGCATGTATTCAAAGTTCATCTGCTAACCCAGAAGCTTTTTAGAAAAAGTTCTGAAGCTCTTTAATCTGCACCTTTGGACTGAAAATTTCCCAAGCACATACTTCTTCTCTGATCTTGTGACATTTTCAGTTCTAGTTCCAGTGAAAAGTGCTGTAAACACAGCCTTTCTCATGATGTTCAGCACTCTTATACTTCTAACACAGGAGAGATCATAATCCCAGGTGACAAAAAGATGCAAATTTATATTTAAATATATCTCTGCCTCTTTTATTTTTCTATAAAAGCTCTGAAGAGTAGGTTAAGATAAAATAAGATCCTTGTGGATCCAACATGATTGATCAAATGAGTACACAGATCCTCTGGATACTCCTGCAGGGAAACTCTTCAATCTCTGCCTTGGAGAGGTGCCAATACCTTAAAATGGACAATATTAAATGAGTTTATCAGAAGACTGATATGTTCTGTGACTTTTTAACTTTCTATTATCATAGCAAAAATAAAATGTTGAGATTAAAAGGCACACAAATAATATTTATGTATACTTTGATTATATAAATACACATTTTAAATAAAGAAAAAAAAATTAGATATATCAGTCCTTAACTGAGTTTCCAGGAAAAGAAACAGACCAACTATTTGTTTGAGATGTGTGTGTCCGATAGACTGTGAAATAATGTGTCACAAATCTCTCCTCTTACACTGCATATTATTGTTGTATATTATTAAGGGAGTGGGATGAAACTTGCTTGTATAGAAGCACCTCAGGTTCCAGTGTATAAGCAAGGTTGTTTACACATTACTTCGTACTTTTGCAAGATGGTGGCACAGTCCAGAGACTCAGAAATTCAACAATTAATTTTAAAGCAATTAAAACACGCATTCCCAAATAATAACAAATTCACATTATTTTCAGATTTCAAATGTGACAAACTCAGACATTTGTCGAACATTCCTCATGCTAAAGAGAGGCCTGTTGCTGGAAGCCCCACAGCGTGTTGTGTAATGAGAAAAAAGTTGTATAAAACAAGAGGAGATTTCATAAACAGGAAGTACAATCAAGTGGTTAAGCTGTAGACTGTGAAAGGTTTAGATTTGTTGCTATCCCAGAAATTCTGTAAGTAGCATTAAGGTAATATTTTTCCAGGTGACCACTATGTTTGTCATTAATTGAATTAATTGAATGCTCCCATTGCAGTATTTTTCTCTTGACTTCTGGAATAGCTTTCATAAGTGCCAGTGTATATACTGGAAGATGTGAATATGTCTAGCCCTCATCTTTTGGAGCAAATAAATACAAACTGTGAGCAAGGAGCTCTGGGCCTGCCACTGATCTGCTTTGTGGCCCAAAAATGGCCATGCTCCTTTCCTCTTAGTCCTCTCATCTGTGGAAAGGGAATTATAATATTTTTTGCATAAGATGCAATAAAAATAATTAATGAGTCACTATGCAAAAGCTCATGAAGACATGAATAATTTGTGTATTTTATGTAAGGTTTGGATGGCAGTATTATAAATTAGGCAGGGACCCACACATGGAGTGGAAAAGATAAAGAGAAATACAGAACAGGATCCTCATTCCAGCCAATACACAAAATGGGGCAATAGTTTTATAAAAGAAGGGCATGCACACACAATTAAAATATATGGCATAATGCATAAAAATGAGGCAACATAACTTTGCTTGGCAAGTTTCCTTCTTGCATTTCCTATCTTGCAAGGCCCTTTCAAGTATCATACTCGGCATGTCATTTTTTATTTCAGTTTTACCAAGAACTGGACAACTATAACAGGTCAAGAAAACTTGGAGCCAGAAATCAAATGTGAACATACCTATCCATTCTTGTAATAAAACAGCCCAAGACATTTTTATGGTCAGATCTTCAAGTGCTGTGAAAGGGTAAAGCTGTGCTGAAGTCAATGGAGCTGTATTCAATTTACCCTGGCTCACGACGCGGCCCCTAATCCTTTAACAAGATTTTAATGTTAGCCATGTGATTTCTATCTTAAAATCCCTGCAGGCAAGGCTTGGATTGAGCAGGGGTATGATGGGGAAGAAACCTAAAATATTTTTCTTACCTTTCCTTTTTTTAGTATTTTTATCCTTGACTGTCATCCTGTTCTTCAGAAACTCCAAATTCATTTGGAAATAAAAAAATATGTACTGTTGCAGAAAACCCCTTGAACCTGTGAAATGAAAGCTAACTTGTTCTGAGCTGCATTCTTGCATCTGGAGAAGCTTTGAAAGTTTTTCTTGGTGCAGAGTGATTCATTAATTGAAACACCTATCAACAAAACCATCAGGGTCTGAAACTGTCAGTCTTGGACTTGGGGGTTTCAGCCTCTTGCCTGTTGTGTCTGTTAAAGGTTGTTTTGGAAGATCCCAGCAGAAATGCCAAACCAGATAAACCCAACAGTGCCTGCTAGCCCTTCCATTTCTCCAGGTCAAGCCTTACTATCTTGAACTGGAAAAATATTAACAAAGCCAAAGCATACCCATCTTCTTGTCAGATTTGCAAATACAAAAAGGAATCTGAAGTTTAGAAATTTTAAAAGAAGCACAGCAAAACACAAACTACTTCAAGTCTGGAACAAGTGGAAAAGATCATTTGGGGCTAATAGTCCAATGCCCTACATGGAAAGCTTGTTTTTTTTAAAAGCCTTTGAGGTTTTATCAAATCTCCTTTGAAGCACATGTAGATATGGTGTACTAACTACCTCTAGGGTAAATTTTCCCTTCATCTCATTGTCCTTGTAACTTACATTTTGTTTTTAATTTTTATATACACATTTCTCTCCTCTTTCAAGTTATTGTTCCTTAACATGCCATTTCCAAGCTCAGTTAATCATCTTTCTTTCATTTTGGACTATTGCCATTTCAATGTTTACAGACTGCTATCATGACTTCTTTTCCTTAAGCTCTAACCATGAAGTACCCTTAGCCTCTCACAAAATAGATCACACCTTGTAATACTTGTTTCTGTCATCGTTTCCTGGAGTATCTCTGAGACATGTGCTCTGCATACTGAACATAATAGCAGACAAATTTATTCACAAAAAAGTAATGTAACACAAAAAATTTCTGAAGGCTATTCTGAATAGATTGACTTCTCCAAGTAGCACAGAATTTGGCTAATGATAAGAAGTAGAATACCTCATCAACCATTAGCAGTAAGATAATCAAAATCATAATTCTTATCTCTTTGTTTTCATGAGTAGGTCTGCTACTTGTGCAACATCATTAAATTGAAACCTCATGTCCAATATGTTATCTCTCACCCCAAATCTTTTCCACATTACTGTTCTTCCTATAGAATGTTCCTTTGATTTTATGCCAGATAGTATTTTTCTCCATGTATATTATTTTGCATTTGCCCACATTAAATTGTACTCATTTTAATGCTTTCTAAGCTCCTCTGATGTTTGCTATTTCCAGTCCTTCCTGTTTTGGTATCATATCTAAATATATTTATTGTACAATTTCCTTTCTCTTTAAGATCAATAGGGTAAAACCATTATTTTAATGTCCTGATTTTCAAGGATGCTGAGAACCTCTCTCTTCTGCAAGCTCCATTTGTACCTCTGTGCAGAACTGAGCAAGTAAAACTACTTTTCTCAGCTTCATTCTAGAAAAAGATTGAAAAAATATACCTTCTGGATCAACTTAAGCCTAAATTATTATTTCTTTCCTTTTTAAAATGCACACTGAAAAACATTCATTTTGGATCAACCAAAAGGTTCCTACTAATCTGAGGAAAAGCATTTTGTTTCATTTCCCTTTAAACAAAAGTTATTTCCCTCAAAAATTAAAAATAGATACACTTTGAAGTGAAATAGAATATTAAATAAAGATCAACTATTTTATTCTTTATAAAGGCTTACATGGAATAATCTTCTTCATTTTGTTGCTTAAGCAGGTGTCATGAACTTGACATAAATTGTTAATTAGTTTTATTTATTTTAATCTGCCAAAGACTAAGGACGATACAATGTGAGTTCAGAAAACTGAGTGTTAATCAGTTCCAGAATGGATAGCTAAAAAATTAACTGTAGGAGTCTCCACTTCTAGCTGCTCTTCCAGGAGACAGGTTGCATGCCTGTCTCTGCTGGAAGCTTCTCTCCTTCCAGGCTGGGCCTCCAAATCCCTGCTTTGGCCAGGTTTCTCTTCCCAGTTCTTGCCTGACACTGAGTTGAAAAAGCTTTTTAGCTTTTTTTTTTTTCCTGTGGA
This sequence comes from Camarhynchus parvulus, assembly GCF_901933205.1. Classification (NCBI taxonomy): domain Eukaryota; kingdom Metazoa; phylum Chordata; class Aves; order Passeriformes; family Thraupidae; genus Camarhynchus; species Camarhynchus parvulus. Next base: position 31,486,942 of record NC_044575.1, on the reverse strand, counting down.
AAAATAGAATTGAAAAAATTCTGGTAAACTCTATTTGCTGTGGAAATCTTGGACTTTACTCCACTGCTGCTAGTTTGGTATACAGAATTTTCCCATTGCACCACTGATCCCCGGGGCATTGTGCCTCAGGACAGGCAGAATTTTCTGCCCCCATTACCCATGGGTGCACCCTTTACATTAGCTGTCTAATAGCTGGTGTATGGGGAAAGTTTTTGGAACTATCATCTTTGGATCAATATCCAGCAACATGAGAATCCCACAGCATATTTGAACAAGAAGGAATGAAATTTTTACCTGAATGCAGTTCATCAGTAACAAAAACATAGGTTGAAGAGGATAATTTTCTCCTACCTTTATTAATGTAGGTGTTCCTTTTAATTGCCATAAGACAATCAAGAATGGACCTAAATTTTCATCAATAGACTATACTACTTTCTATCTGATTCTAAACTCACAAAACAGAAATATTAAAACCAGCTTTCAGTTTAGCAGAGAAAGGAATAATCAAGACTCTCTGGCAGAAAAATCTAGCCTCACTTTAACACACAGGTGAAAGCTGAATCACAATTGATAGGTCATTTGTGTAAAGATATTTTGGACGATGGTTACATGGTAGAATATTCAGCTTAAGCACTATCCCCACTCTCCTACCTACAATTAAAACATTATGCCCTTAACTTCCATGACAAGATGGGTTTTCAAAGACCTCTCATGGGAATCAAAACAGTAATTACCTGTTCATCAGGCTCGAGAAGTATGAGCTCTCATTTTTATATAGAGCTCATTAAAATAGATTTGGAAGATAAATGCAAATATATGAAGAGGTGGGAAGAATCCCTAGGTAGAGAGATTTCATTCAAACAGTGGTCTGTAATTTGGCGCAGAGCAACCACTACTTCCATAACCATTATTATAAGAAAGTCAGGATGAAATGTTAGTTAAAGTTGTCTCTTCTTCGTGCACTACAAAAATACACATTTTTTTTCTGAGCCTGACAATAGGATGAAGAAAAGAATAAAAGGTTTTTTTTCCTGTGTTTGGTAAGAATGGCCTTATAACCCAACTGATGATCCTGTGTCAACACTGAATTCTGAAGTTATGGCACTATTGGAGTTAGAATGCCTCATCAACTCTCTGTTGAATTTGTGAAACATTCTGTGAGACACTATGTGTTGAAGTAAGTATTTTGAGTCTATTTCATTGACTAGATCTGGCCTGTCTTCATGCATTGGGGCTGTGATGCATGACTATTAGAGGATGGTAATACAGGCAAGTCACAAGTGTGAGATACCAGCGTTCATCTGCATCCATGCAGACACCTTGGCCCCCTGTTTGGTAGATATATTGCCCATTCCTGATGCTGGAACAAGATCATACTGGGTTGTATATTTTCTAGCGTTCTGTTCAGAGGGACTTAAAAATTCTTGTGCACTGAGGCTGCCTTTTTCTCTACCTTTAAAAGATATTTTTACTTCTACTAATAGATCTGGCTTTTGGGAAGTCAGTAGCCTGTAAGTAATAATAAGGAGCCTTTACTATGGATGCAATTTAATTTCTGAAGTCTATAAATGGGTTTCAAGATCCTAAAAGCTCAATATTTGGCCATTAGCTCTATCCTGAATAAGCCTGAATTATTATCCTCAGTTATATGAGGTTATTAATATAAAAGAACTATTCCTACTGAAGTCAATGGCAAAAATCTTTTTGTTTTAACAGAAAGTTTTGCAGTTTTTAAGGCCAGAAGACATGACAATCAACAAAAGTGCCACCTAAATTTTACACTATACTCATATTTCTGTTTAAGATACTGTGCATTTGGGAAATGCCCTGTTTTGTTTTGAAGATTGCAAATAAATAGTTCCACAGCTTAATAAACATAGTTTTTAATATGTATTTCTAATTTAAGTTTATATAATGAAATCGTCAAACTACTCCTAGCATGCCTTTCTGCGTTGGAATAAAAACTTTTCTATTACTAGGAATATTTTCTTCATGCTTTTGCTTGAAGACTATAATCTAGTAATCTGTTATATTTTACCTTCACTAATAAAAGAGATTGATTTTTATTCTGACTACAACAGATGCAAGTATATTTAACAATCAAACCTATAATACTATCACCAAACCAGATGAAGATGGAATGTTTTCCACACAACCACATTCCTCTACATTATGCTATCACATTCAATTCTTCACTGGTTACATCACCTTATTCTACTACTTAATTCATGATTCATGTCAGCAGTGTAGGCTACAGCCATGTAGACTTTTCTTTTTAAGTTGTTGGCAAAATATTAATTTTTCCAAGGTTTGTTAAATGCCAACACTATTATCTTGTGGAGTTTTTTAGACAATGTCTTAGACAATGTCCTCTCTATTTTTACTAATGGATATTATTTTTCTTTTCTATGAAATGCAAAAGCACAATCTTCTCAGAAAAATAAATATTTGCTGAATTCTTCTTCCTCTTCTGCAGACTCATAATTTTACATTTGTTGCATAGTAGGCACCTGTCATCACTATGTACTATTTTTTCTTATATACTACAAAATCAGCAGTAATATTTTATGAACACTATAGGACATAGAGTTTTTAGATATTTCAGTTATTTGCATTCTGCTGTTGTTGATTTTTATCCACTATAATCAGTGTCTCATTTCCCTCTGTATTTAATTATTTAAAATCTTTTGACTCCTGATAGAGACAATTTTCAGTTTAGAAAAATTTTGAAAATTTTCAGTTTTTTATTATGGCTAGGCTCCTTCCTTCCTTCCTTCCTTCCTTCCTTCCTTCCTTCCTTCCTTCCTTCCTTCCTTCCTTCCTTCCTTCCTTCCTTCCAACAGTCCACAAATTATGTTTAAAAAGGCCCAGTTATCATAAACATCTATCTTTAAACTCTCTGTTCCTCTCAAATCTGTTCAAAGCTGGTTTTAGCTGTATTTGTGTGTGTGTCTTGGGCCAGGCTTCAGTCACCCTCAGTGTGAGTGATAAATTCAGAGGTTTGGATTGTCACACAGCAGGGTTGGTCCAGCGCCATAAACGATGAGCCATGAGATCTGGAGAAAGGCAGTTTCCTAGTTCTTACTGAGTTCCTACTGAGTTCTGAAACCAGCAAGAGCTGGGAGCCCCTAACTCAGAGACAAGACAAGATAGAAAGAAAAATACAACCTGATATATCACTCCTGAAATACTTCTGGTTGTTTGACTGCAGAATGGAACTCTAGTTTGTTTGTACATAAATGGAAAGTTATACTGTGTCCACTAATACCTTGATAACTCTTGGTAAATCATTCTTTATCCATAAGATCAAAGTTACTTCTTGAACTTCAGTGATTTTCTTTAGGTACTTCTATTTAGAAGGTTGTCCAGAGTTTTCAGAGGCTCCAAGGATCTTTCAGTGGGTAAAATTTCCTGCACATTATTCCTGATTAACATCTTCACAATACAGTTTTTCTATCTAGCCATCTCAGACAGATTTTTAAAGAGATGTTCATCCTCTTCCTAAATTCAGTCTGGTAGCCTGCTGCTAACTTCTGCACCACTACTCCATCTCAAGATTTATAATTTAATATGTTGATCAATAAGCATGGCAAATATTTTTTTTACTTTGTCAATAGTTTTAGACCAGATAATGCTACCTTATGTATACATCATCCACTGCTTTTCCTGTAGTATTCCTCTTTTTCATAACAGTTCATGGCCAGTGATTTTAACATTCCAGTGATATGAATCATTCCATTGGATGTGGTATTAATCATATATAATTGCTCTCTATAAATTAGTGTATCTAACACATTTTGTTTATTACTCAGACTAGCATTGGCAATTAGGCAACTAAATATTTAATTTTTTTTTTTTTTTATGTCTCTTGGTGCCTTAATTCTCTACACACATTCTGTTTTGATTGAAAGTTGCATGTCTGAGCATATACACTGTGTTCTAGCCATGGGCAACATCACTTCAGATGTAAACCTAAAGCCTTCCCAGCTACTTCAGCTGTTTTGTCACCACATGGAAGATCCCGAGTGTATGTTTCTGTATGCTGCCTATTGGACAGGATTTTGTAATTACTGAGCTGGTTTTTAGCATGTTATTTTTAGAAGCTGGCTTAAATGTTATGATAATGACATTAAAGAATTTTCATTAATTTAAGAGTTTGGAGTTTTCTTGTCTTTATCAAGAACAAATGTTGTAGAAGTTGTGAAAGCACTATTATGTTCCGTTGGTCAACACATAATTTTTTAGGTAATTTAAATTTCTATACAAACACAGCACTAATTAAGAGTTTGGGTGTGAGATAGTGAAAAGGAAAAACAGAAATTTAATAGCAAAAGGAAACAATGGACTTGGCTCTTGACAGGTTGAGAGAGATACTTTGAGTGTTAGTATATTACAAAAACAGCACAAATATGCTGAAACATGCTCAAACATAACTATAGATGAACATACAGAGCTTTTTAGCTTCCAGGGCTGCCAGCATTCTCAGTAGTTGGCTCCATCTTAACACAGCTTTACATTGTTAAGCTTTCCAAGTTTATAAATATCTTGGAATCCATGATGTCCTGCCAATTTCCTTCATTTTTATTCTAGACATCAGTGGTTTCTGGCATAAAATTTAGTGTATGAACTGAGGATCTGTCTACACATATGTAGGTATCCATACTCTCATACTCTCTACCCTTATACATGCCAGTCATATGCACTAAGTCTGAGCAGACCAACTCTCCTGAAAGTGTGGGGAATTGCATTTGTTTTGAAGCTTGGCCGTAATTTGCTAGGAATACCTGGACTGGTCTGTAAATACATGATTAGTAAACTTCTGTTTGCAGTTACGTGTATCCATGCATTCTGGTCCTTCTACCTCCTTAATATCTATACATTTTCTCTTTTCATGAGCTTTAAATCCATGTAATTTTCTCCCTGCTTCCAGTTCTCATGAGTACTGCTCAAGTGCAGACACAGCAGATCCCCACACTCTTTGCCAAACCAAAGATTACCCTCATACATGCAGTTGGATAACCAGAGGAGTATACCAAGATCTTTGTTCATTTCTGGAGGTGTATTCATATGAGTATGATTTAGCATGAAAATATTCACTACTGCTACTAAGCCACAGGAAAGCAGCTGGGGGCATTGACAGGCTACTGGACCAAACTGCTTTACTGAGCATAGATTAAACACTTGTAGCAAGTGTACTATGAAAATGAGGATGCAAATCCAGTGTTCAGCAACTTACCTTCGTATTCTGGAATGTCTCTGTTCAAAACTGACCACAGTTTTCCATGCCATGGTGAAGAGCTTAAAATACATCATCACCTGTTCTCTACCCAGCAGAATGACATGCAAAAAAATGATATGATAATACTGAAGAGGAATTCCAGGAACAGACTGCACCCATCTCAGTGCAGGCTTATTCACGTCCTCATAAGGCTGGATTTTTTTAGAAGATATCTGAGAATGTGTAGTTGAGTGAACTCACACAGACAGCCACTTGCTGCATCTGTAACCACCTAATTTTAAAAGGAAGGTATTGTCCACACTATAATTAGGAATGATGCTAAAAAGTTGAGCATGTTCAGCTTCAGGCAGAGGCTATGTTATTCATTTTTAAAAATAAATTATCTTCTCCTTGTGTTACAAGGGGACCACCAAACATAGGAAAAGGTTCACCAGACAAATACTGCGTATTTCAAAAGACAATTATTGCAGTGCTTAATACTCACAGGACAGCAGGTTTAGCACCTAAAGAATACTGAATTTTGAGAGAGTAATAATTTTTGTTCCAGTGCTACCAACTGCTTGCCAGCAGTTTATAATTCTTCTGAAATTAACTGTGGAGTCTCTGCTGAAGTCCACAGATATTGCAGTCCACTGCTCATCTTCCCTACTGTGTCACTCCACTGCAATCCTATGTGGCATTGATGAAATCACTTTTGTGCTACTAAATGCTCACTGTCTAGTTCAGCACTTGCTGAGTTCCTCCTTTTGGTGATAGTAGACAGGATGCTTTTCAAGCATCCAAACAGGTTCATGTCATCAGCTGGTTGACAAGTTAGATATTCACTTCATTCATGGATACACCACTTCACCTCCTGTATTCCTCCTGCATGCATGCTGGTACAGGCTTATTTTCTTCTGTTTTTCATTCTACTCTCATTAATTCCTTAACATTTTGGCTAAAACAACCAAAGAGGAAGAAGGGAAGCTAGCCCAGACAAGTTTGTATATCAGGAAGAGTGGGTTTGTTTGGACTTAACCTTCTTTTTACTTCAAGACACCAAACTCCATTTTTTCACTGATGTTTTTCTCTTTTAATTCTCTTTTCTCGTATTTGTAGGTGCATGTTGGGGCAGCCATAAGGGTGAAGCTCAACAGTGACCTTTCTTTAGAAGATGTCATGATTGCAGAAGTGGAAAGTGGATTGGAAAAAAGTGGATTGGAAAGAAGAACCAGAGGTATCTCTCTGGGCTGAAGAAGTAGACGGCATGGAAAGGCTTATCAAAGTATTCATTAGACAAATACAAATTTAGAAAAGGGTTCTGGGCTGTGTTTGGATCAAAGAATATACTGAAGTCTACAGCTTTTCATTTCTGATCTACTCGACCTATAATATTGTTCTGTATCAATTTTTCAAAAAATCCTTTCCTTTCCCTTGTAATAATAGCTTTTCAAATGAATAGATGTGCATAAGTGTAGAAATTAAGTTTTATTTTAAAGTACAATGTTCCAAAGACACCACTGTCTCCCATACAAACCTCACAAACAGGTAGTATCAGCATTTGGATAAACTTCTATAAAATTTCTTTCAACAGCTCCTCTTCACAAAAGTACTCTCCAAAAATAAAAGATTGCAATTACTAGAAACTTAAAATGCATATGGCAAAAAGAAATTTAAAAAAAAAAAAGAACGAAAAAAAGAGGGAAAAAAAGAGCACAGCAGTCAAATGTAATTAATTAAGCATCACATATCTTTCCCATCTATTACTCATCATCATCAACCTGTGTTGACAGGATGTGGGCAAAGACAACCTGCGGCTTGCCTTGAGCCTGTGCTGCGGTGGCTGCAAGACAAAGGCAGGACAGGTTCAGGTTACGCTGTGGGGCCGGCGGGCTCCCTGTCCTGGCTCCACCCCGGCTCCTCCTCCCCACTACCCTCACTGCTGGTGTGTGCTGTGCAGCAACTCCTAGTCCTACCTAAAGCCCTTGGCACTTTGGCACTGAGCAGGTAATGCTGGTGGCATTGTATTGCCTTGTTACTTACACGTGCCTTTTCCAGATAATTTTAAGACTGACACTGTAAGTCCTAAAATGCTATATTTTTTGTCTTGTTTCTCTGTCCAATGAGCCAAACCTAAAAGTGACTGGAGTCAGTCACACCACTTTGTTGACTGGGATGGGTGGTGGTTCATGTGCTAAGAGAAAACTCCTGATATTTTCTAGGAAAAAAAAATCAAACCAAACCAAACCAACCAACAACACCCTAAAACATCAAAATTCTTGTTTGGACGTTTATACTTTAAAACCAGTGATCTTCATATGTGTTTATTTGATCTGTAATATTTCAGGCATCTATCAAAAGCCCCAAGTAAATAAAATGGTTGATCTAAATTTGCAGGTTTTGAAGGATGAAGTAGATTATGTAGAATGTACTCATATTTCAACAGTAGCATTTCACTACTTTTTCCAGTATATTTTTAGATTATGAATGCTTCCTCCATTTGGAATAATGATTTCATTAGTCTTATTCAATAGTTTTAATTTTGTATCAGCATAAATATATTAAACCTGTCATCAGGTGTTTTAGCATCCATTTTAAAACATTATTTTATATATGTATATAAAAGAATAGTTATTATTGTCAGGTTCTAATAATGTTCAGCCACAGATTACTCTGTTTGATGGAAGAGTAAAGACATTTGGATGTCTAATTCTTCATTAGTCTTTTCCTTGCTGTAATGAGCAAAGGTGTAAATATTAACACCTCTGATTTTCAAGCATTAGTTTAACCTATCATCCATAAATTCAATTTCATATAGCCAAGCTACTTCAAAATTGAACTACTTTACCTTTAGTGAGCAATATGACTTGAATCTTTGATTTACTGATATTTTGGTGTATAAGATTTCTGCTTCTGAAGTATAACCTTTTATTTAACCATAACCTTTTTCATTTTGTTATGGTAATTTATAATATTTGAAATGGCATATTTCAAATTATTCAAAGATAATGGATTAATTTCCGTTATTATTTGTTTGTATAATTTTCTCTTTATAAATTATTTGTTGCAGCCCTTGTATTGTTTTACTGCTTGTAATTGACAGCTTTATAATACCTAAGGGCATATTTGAGGTCTCTTTCTCTTTTCAAACACTCTTCTCTATCTGCAGCAATGGCTGTTTTTCTTTGTTTCTTTGCTGTCTGTGGAAAGCAGATCAGAGGGTGCTACTGAAGGTGGTAGAATATTACATTCTGTTGCAACTAGCAGTTTACTTAAGCTATGTAACTAAGTGTCCTGTAAAAGAAAAATGCAATTGCCCTGGCAAATCTGATGTTTTCATAAATCATGAGCAAAACTTTTAAGGTTGTGAAAACCTGAAATATTTGTATCCACTTTTTAATTGTTGATGTGCTGATGTCAAGCCACCGTGTATTTTTAGTAGCTCTCTCCATGACTAGTTATGTGTGGAAATAAGAAGTAAGGGGTATCATTTCTGGCAGAACTGGAGCGAATTAGAAATTCTTTTTTTGAGAGATTTTAAAATATTCACTTTTTTAACCTCCTTTAAATCTACCTCTTGCTATATTTTGCAAGTGTAGGGATTTAATGCATGATGCCTACATATGTGTACATAATATTCTCTACCTTTTGTCTTTAATATTCCTTCATTTTTAATTATTAAAGATAAGTATTTGAATTATAAATATTCTAGTTATACAGGAATAGGCAAAGCAGGCACATACCCTCAGGCAAAATTCTTCCATTATCCATAATCCTTCTGCCTCCTGCCTCCATTTCTCTACCTCCTATCTTTATGTCATCTCAAAAAACACAGAGGCATTCTTTTAAACTAACCTTCTCCTCCCCACTTAAACCACAGAAATCCCTTCTCAATATGTATAGGGGCCTATTCCTTGAAGTGGGATGTCATACTTGTCCTAAATATAATAAAGTGCTATCTTCAAGGCATTTCTGCATCCAAAACACTCCCCAGAAACCTGCCTAGTCCTCCCATCTAACCAGCCTGAATGTCACAAATCATAGCACAGAAGCTGCTTTATAGTGAATCATTAACATTGTCAGGAATGAGTTGGCAAGGAAAAAAAAAGCTTTCCATTAGAGAACTGAGGGAGAATATACAAATGACAGCATTGTCATTTCTCTTACATTGTTTTATAAAGTGCACAACTGATTAGGAAGAGATTATTATAGAATATATACACTGTGTATGCATACATGACAATTTTGTTTTCATCCTCTACTGTTTATAAGTATGTATGGATGTGCTTTAGATTAACTGTCTTACTTTAGGTTTTTGAATTATATGAGTAGCAGTTTCATTATGCTGAAAGACTGTGCATCCTCAACAAATATATCTGGAAACTAAGAGGTACAGAAATGCAGGATATATGTGGAAGGTGTTTCTAATCTACATAACAATTAATGAAGATATTCCTAACGCCTATTAGAAGGCATCTGAAAAGGTCCTTTAGGATAATATCACTTCAGTATAAAGACACTGTTATCTGATTACAATTTGGAGGTGTGTGACTCTAATGTAGTTGCTTTCTTGTCAATTTTCCTGCTTGGCACAGCTTGAATGGGATAATATGCACTTATAACATGTAATACAATTAGTTCTCTTTTGAGCATCAAATATTGTAAAGAAAGTCATTTTGATCAATACATGTGATGCTTTTTATATAAAAACCTAATATATTTGTGTTGTAAATTATGGTTTTTTTCCTCCTTCATATCTTAAAAGACAATTGCATGGAATTATACATGGCTTTGTTGTTCATGGAGATAAAAACGTGTCAAACCATCACTGGCAAAAAAAAATGTCTGAGGATATACAGTATACACCTAAAAAAAAGAAGACTGATTTTCAAAGAACAAGTTAATTTGCTTTGACAATGGTGGTAGCTTTCTTTAAATTGTTGTGAAGAGTAACGAAAAGTATGTAAAGCAGAAAATACTCCTCAGAATTTCACAAGCATTTGCACAAATAATTTTAGAGTGCTTTTCTTTGTCTTAGATGGTCGTTTGCGCAGTTAGGTCATGCTGACTACACTGCTTTGATGTCAACCTGGAGTATTTAAGCCATTTCAGCTGAGTTTGGGATTTATCCTCATGTCACTGAGCTCAGGATCTGGCTGTATTCTGCATAGTAATTGCTAGCCAAAACCAACAATTCCACAAACTTTCAGTCTCCTACTGATATTTAGGTGTGGTTTGAGTGACAGCATTACACAGACAGAGGGAATCTATTTTTTTCTCCTCTCAAATAGGTTGATTGTGCAAGAGCTCCTTCAGACAGAGCAATTTGCATGGTATCCATCAACACACAAACTACTTCCTTCACAGGGCAACTGCCAGGAATATATAGGCTCCAAAGTACTGGGAATGACACCACAGCTAAGACATGGCAGCCTAATCATGCTAATACTCCCATGATGTTGCCTCTATTATCACTACAGCTTGTCCCAAAACACAACTGGGGAGCTGGGTGAAAAGGACACTTATTCTTTCTACTTCTCTTCTGGTACAATGGAGGTGATTTTAAAGAAAGGTAAGATATGAATGCTAAGAGTAATCCTAATAAAAATAATAACACCTAATAAAATAATCACAGAGTGAGCCTTTTCCTTTGAACATTATTCACATCTTCCTCCAGGGAATCTTGGGAGGTCTTTGCATAAAGGCTTGATCCCATGGCTAGTCCACTTTGAGTACGGTCTGAGGTCCCAAGAATTAAGCCTTGCAGACAACCAGCATGAGGTAGCTATTATCTGCTTGTTTCTTATATGAAGCCTTTACCTTTTTTACAGAAGATGAAACTTCAGAGCCACTAAATGCAGGCCTTTTATCTGACAGTGAGACTTTAAATAGAAATATACCAAAAAAGGAAAGGAGACAGGACAAGGTCCCAAAATCCACCAATTCTCTAAGACATGCCTCTAAGTAAGAGAGGCACAAGGAAGAATTCCATCTTAAGCAGGCAGTAAGGCTTTCCCTGCACTGGTATACTATTTGCTTGATCAAGAAAAAGAAAAATGGAGAAAAAAACCTGGTGTGGTTTACTGACCATTTATAGAAAATTCTGCCTGATAGGAAAAAATGCATGCAAGTACGTTTCTTATATAGGCACATAATCAAGCATAAACTATTTAATTACTGATAAAATAAAAAACTGAAATAACTTTCGTCAATTAGAGAAAATATAGATTTTTCTGTATAAGATGACATTGCTAACATGTTACTGTTTTCTGTGTGTGCCCAGAGGAAAGCATAAAAATAACTTCCTTCAGAAAACCAGGGTAGCTTGTTTTTGGTTTTGTTTTGTTTTTTCCTTTGAGAATGGTCCTGAGTACAAGGTGAATTTTGTCCAAAGGCCGTTCAGATACACAGTGAATGCAGGCAGGTTATCAGGAATATAGGAAAGCTGAATATTAGAGTTCACTTCTTGGTTAATTCCTCAAAGCCCAACCCAGATAGGGTCAAACACCATCAGATCTCACTCAGACACTGTGCATGTTAAATACAATAACCTGCACTGGTTTTCATATTGTTTACCAGAACATATTATCAGTAGCAACTACCAAAATCTTCAAAACAAATTTTGAAGGAAATAACAGTCAAGGAAGTGTGATGTAACTACGCCCCTCAGTAATTCTGCACCAATTAAAAATGCAGGACTGAGACTTGGGATTTCATTGACAAATGTAAAATATTTCCCAGCCATCACATAATACATGGAAAGAATAATAATCATCCCTATCCACATCTTCATGCTTACACATTCCCATCCCCTTCCTAATATAGTAGCATCAGTGAAGAAGAGGAACATGATAAAAATAAATGATGGATGTCAGCAGAAAGAAGGAAAATATTGTTAAACACATGCAAACATATGGCTCAAAAACAGCCTGGGCAAGTATACCCAGTAACTCGTATCAGACAAACTCTGGGTAACTGTGTAAGGGCCACCAGCAGCAACCAGTTCAAGAAGGCAAGAGACAGAGAACAAAAAGAGGATGCTGCCAAAAGGCTTGGCTTCTGTCTGGACTGTCTGTCTGTACAACTAATCCAGTACCAGAATACCAGAACCCATGCACGTGAGATAGCCTTTACGAGGCACCTTGCAGTGACATGACAGCACTTCTCTGCACATCAGTCACCCAGAGGTGGAAGATGTGAACAAAGCTGAAACTGGGGAGTGAATCACAAGTGGACTTAGAATTCAAAGGTGGGGAGAAATGCTGGGTGGAGATGCAGACTTGAACAGAGGAGGCTGGTATGGGCAGGGAAAGGAACAAAGATTTGTCTGTTCCCCTTCTTATCTGATACATTCTCTCTTTTACGAATGCAAATTCTTCAGTAAAGCAGAGATCATTCCTGCCTTTACTCTTGTATGGTGCCTAGCACTATATTATATGCAATATAGCTCAATCAGACAGCAGATGCAGCTCAGATTTAATCAAAAACCATTTATGATGCAATTATACATTTTCTTAGGAAAGCTTTTAATGAGTAATTTCACTGTGATATACTGAAATATATTAATTTAAAAAGTGTAAATATTTGGTTTAGTAAGATAATATTAATTACAGTACTCATACATTTTTAATTAATTAATTTTTATTTTTTTCTTGTTTTGAGATGTCAGTGTTATAATTTTGGAATTTTGCATTAGAAAAATTCCATTTTTCTTCAGAAAAGCTGTGTCTTTGAAACTCTTCATTCTAAAACCCCTAGCTGATTTTTTAACTACTTTAATGCTTTTGTGCATAGGCTGACAGGTGATAGAAATATTCTTTATTTGGTACTTATTCAGTGGGGTTTTATGGGAAGATGATATAGGAGATGCCATTCAAAGCCATATCATACCACCCATTTACCTGTTAAAGGTTACCTGCTACAAGGAAAAGTAATCTGAACGCATTCACAGTGTATTTTGAGTACTCTGTGCTGTGCAATAAATAGAAGTTCTTGCCTATGGAAACAAAGGAGAAATACCTCTCTGTATTTTACATGACAAGAAAGAAAGACTCCTCCCATGCCCCTTATCGCCCTAAGGGTGAGGCCGACCTAAAACATCCCCAGCATATTTTTGCAAGGAAGTTGCCAAGTTATTGTCAAAGAGAATTAGTACAAAGAAATATGAGCCTTTTCACTAAGAATAAAAGACTAATAGAACTGTAGAAAAGAAAACAAAACACCAAGAAGCACAAGAAAATTTGATTGTTTCTTTTAGTTACTCTTTTCTTCCTTTATCTAAGAGAATTAATTCCTGCTCAGTTACTTTTGTGAAATTTGGTAGTTCTGCTCTTCAAAGTCTGCTACCACTTCATTCTAATTTCATTTTAGGTGATCTTCCCTTATTTGAGTTCTGTTTTCAAATTTAAATTATTCTCATTCTTCTCCAGAATTCAACATCCTACATGCAAGTTTAACCCGTTAAGTCATTTAAATAAGTATCATGAATTAAAAAATATTGTTGATAGTAAGGCTGAGCTCCCTGAAATCATACAGAGTTGTAAAGTGCTTAATGATTTTGCAAAAGTAAACAAGGGCATAGTAATTGTCATAATGCACAAAAATAAACTAGTGAATTTCCTGGAATGTATTGAGTATATACAGGTGATCTATTCATCATGACTTTGTACTTATCTATTATCTGTATCCTCTGTTGGGGTGTCACTTCCAGTCATGCCATCATGTTAGTCTCTGCTGCCTGTTTGTTGTGCTTTCAAGTAAAAGCTCTTGTATTGAGCGAAATTTGGATTTCTATATAAAATGTCAGGATTCTCTTGGAGTTGTGAGAGGGCATTTGAACCTCTAGTCCCCAGTGAAATAGGATGTGTTTGTGTAGATATCACTAATTACATCGTTAGTATACTGGGTGGTAGTCATTCCGAGTAAAAAATGAACAACAGAGTGGTCGAAGAATTTAGGAGTACACGCTTTCCTTTTGATCCCAGGGTGGCCATTTCAGAAAAAATGCATTTTTTGCCTCCCTAAACAGGAGACAAGCACTGCCTATTTTTCCCCCTTAAGAACCATGAAGTAGAGCAAAGAAGGCCAGAAAATCCGGCCCGTGGCATGTTGCTGTCTCAGTCAGATATCATATCCATGTCTAGTCCCTTCATTACCTCATTCCTCCTACATCAAGAAGAAGCCAATGTAAATTGCTAAATGAAGAAAGCTACGTGGTCTTTCAAGTTAAACAAAACGCCTTGCATCAGCCATTTAACCACCAGCATACATTCTTGTCTCAAACAAGGCACTTTGATGAACCTCCTACCAAATTTAAATTGTAACAAAGATTAGTAAAGTCCAGAAAGTTGCCTTCTAAAGAAGTTCCTTTTTTAGTTCTAAGCTAGTTGCTTTACTATTTGCAAAAGAAATCTCATCTCAGATGCATCTATATTCCAGTAAAGTTCTGCTTTTTACCCAATTTTCCAGCTGGATTGATCGAGGCAAAAGGAGGTCAAGTGACTTGCCAAGGTCAGATGGCAATCCAGTGCTTTACCAAGGATTAGAATTTAGGAACCTCCTGATTAATAGAACAAATAACCTCCATGCACCAAATCCCCATGGGATGGGCAAATCACAGAACTGGGTAGGATTAACCAGAAAAGACTTGTCCGCTTGGGTAAGCAAAATATACCCAGTACAGAAGAAATACAAACATTTTCAAGTTGCTGAGGCATAATCCTAGGAACCATTTACATCCACGTGCTTTTGTAATTTGTGGAGGTTTTTAAGAGACCAGTAAGGCACAAGGTTAATATTTGAAGCCATGCCATTAAATAGTATGCACCCATCTTTATTTTAAAAATATAGAATAACCCATCTCAATACACTCTTATTTTAATTATTTAAAGAGACTCAGACACTGGCACTGAAGATTTGCACCATGGAAAGCCCTGTCTCCTAAGAAAAGGGCACATGCTCAGAAAAGCAAGTAAACAAACATTCCAGACGTGCCTTATGTTCCAGCAGCAGCGCCTCTTAAACAAACCTTACTAGTTACAGAGCAAAAATGGAAACTGTCTGTTTTGATTTAAATCTGTCCCTAAGCAATTTCCATGAGTTAACACAGCAGAAGCACAAGCACAGGAACAAATAAACAAACAAACAAAGAAACTTGAGCTTGTTTCTAACAACTGAACTGCCACCAGTTTCCAAAATGCAATCATAGAGCTGTCCATTCTTGCACCACAATTAAAAGCAGCTCACAATGGAGGCGAGCTGCTCCACCCCAGCCATGGGAGAGTGTGTTGAAATGCTAATTGCACTCAAAACTTCAGTGGTGCTGGTGATTAATATACTTATTGTTATTGTTAAAATTGGAATGACAAAGAGTATAATATAGCAGTGCTTTTGTGTCCTCTGGCTGTTCAAAAGCGTCTCCTCGCACTTTCTTTGGGTGCCAGGATTACTCAACTTCATTTTACGGTTTTCACTTGTATTGAATAGACAGGAGACGTGGAAGAACAGCTATTGGAGTATTTTAAATAAAGCAAAATAGGTAAGAAATTTTTTTTGTTTAGGAAACCTGTGGTGGGGAAGACAGAGGAACTAGTAGGATATGTTCTGCTAGGTGAAAAAAGACTGGAAGAGGACTTGGACTTCATTTGAATTGACAGGGTCCTGATTTGTTACTCTTTCAACTTTACTCAAGTCATAATTCCTTATTCACTCCTATAAACTACTGAGATTTCCTGTACAACCCACCAAAAGATTTCATATATGCTTAGGAAGATAAACACAAAATTGGGTCTTACTAGGTGCAGTTATATGGTCAGCTTTAAATATTTACTGAAAACATTTTTCTGAATAAGGGGAAGATATTTTGCGTGTTGCAGAATCCAGCTTTCAGAGTCTAACTGCTACAGAATGATTTTCAAGGGAAAGATGGATGGTCATGTGCTCTGTAAAGCAAGTCCCTTGTTAATTTCTGTGGGACTCATGAGAATAACAACTGGAAGCAATATTGACAGATGCTAGGATGCAACTGTTTATAATCCTGACCCATTAGTGGTGGGGATAACTATTGGTGACTAGAATATCCAGTCTAAGTTAGTCTAACTTCACTACAATGTCTAATATACTTAAGTGTTACCCCAGCAGTAAGTAGCCTATTTATGTACTCCCGTGCCTTACATAGCATAAACCACTAATTTTAATAAATATTTAACTAAAAAGAGGCTGCAGTAGATCATAACTCACCTTGGGAGAGATACTTAAAAAGAAGATGCTCATCTTCTCTGTCAGAAGACTATGGGTCACCTCAGCTTCAAATGTCTTGGCTTCATTGCCCATCATGTATATGATTGACATAAAAAAAATATAGATGTACTTTAAAACCAAGCAAGTAACTAAATAAACAAAAATGAACATGCCCAGGACACAGTGATTATATGGCCTCTGCAGCATAGATTTTGCTGGTTTTTAAATATCAAACAACTGGCAGAATGAAGGCAAGGAACATTGAAGCAGGGCTACAAGCTATTGCTGCTGCTCAACTGGATGCACATCTGTGGAGGAGGAGAAGGAGAAAGACAGCAAAGAGGAAGAGCTTCTAAAAGTCCAGGAAGCTGGACTCTGAAGCACAGCTCAAGGGAACAGCAGCAATAGAGACAAGAGCCACTTGAAATTAACCTTGAACAGGTAATTTGAAAAGAATGTGGTATTTTAAAAACTGGTTCAATTAAGCAAGTACTAAACCACAACGAGCTCAGCGCAGGTATGTCACAGCAGGTAGTATTCATTTATGTAAGTCAGGATATACTCAGAAGTTCACTAACTCTCCTCACAGAGATGTGGAGAGAGAATTAGATTTATTTTAATGACTGCTGGTTTTTTAATTCTTCAGGCTACAGAATAAAAATGATTTAACTTCAGGAAAATGTGTTTTTCGTACTTTTTATATACTGTGGCTTAGGGATCATGGCAGGCTGTACCAAATAGGTAGGAGGTCAGGAGGACAGCAGTAGCTCTTAGTTTGGCATGCAAGAGGGGTCACAGAATTATTGTCAATGGCAACCACACTGCTGCAATCAGCTGTACAGTTCAAGAATTCAAAAGGTTCCTTTCATGCCAAGTGTGTCCCTAAAGGCCTTCCAGAACAAAATAATGTGATTACACATATGAATGATGATAAAAACAAACTTATATGATTAGTCAACAAGCTGAGATTTGAAGGGAAGAGCTGGTATAGCAAACTACTCTATGCTTCGAACTATTATGGGACAGATACACCAAAGGGGAAAACCCTGTCACACAGACAGAAACCATTTAAAGGAACTCATGGAAATGTGGCAATGGTAAATGATAATACTGATGAAGCAGTACAGATATAATATTTTCAGATCCTTTTAAAAAGCTTGATTTAAGTTTTGCCAGTAGAATTTATATGCATCTTCCAGTGGGTACATTGCTACTGATCAGCTGTGCAAACTCAACTCATGATGGTGTGCATACCATAGTGCCACCAAATCGCACCTCTTTAGTCCTCAGATACCATGATACAGCAGATATGGAATCCCTGCCTTCTTCAAAGCTTTGCTATTCCAAACAGTAGCTTTTGGTAATGTTGCGTCACTTTTTGGTTTTCCTGCTTCTGGTGACATGTACAGGGATTTTGATGAGATTCACGGCTGCTCAAACTCAAATAAATTGAGTTTGATCTAATCCCTTTTGATTTGATTACCTTGTCCAAAAGCAGTTTAGCCGTGCTGCGCTCTGTGTGTGTACCCATGTTGTAAACTCAGCACATTTCAAAAATTCAGTTTGGCTTCCCTATATTTGCCATGTAAAACTATTGCAAGGCAATTCAAGATATGCTGTGGAGGACTCAAATGGGAAAACATAGCTCAGACTATGACTAGTCTGTTTTTGCTTGTGCTTGTATTAGGGAGTGAAACAAGCTCATGTTATTTGTCCTGACACATTCCAGTTTTTTCTCATATTTTATGCACACAAATGTAATCAATACCCAGTAAATCTGGATTCAAAGCTCTTCATAAATTGTGGACTAATTGTATTCCTTTTTCATAAGCTTTCCAAGAAAGCTGAATTAACGTGGTGTGCATTGCCTTTATGTTTCTAGTTTTTCTCATATTCAAGAGTTTACCTATTCAATAGGAACATTCTGTTACCATCCTTGTATGTATATGTTAAACAAAAAACCCAAAACTATCCAATGCAATCTGAGATATACCACAGAAGATCACTGTACACAGTTGGTGGTTTAATAAATTTATATTAAGAAAAAATATTTTTGATTCTTGTGATAGGTGGCTATGTCTAAAATTTTTAGAAATGCAAATAGTTCTGACATCAGGGTTGGGAGATGAATAAAATTTAGCAAGACACATGCTGCTTTTTCCTTTCCTAAGAAAAAATCAAACCTTAATCCTACAACTGCATATTAAATCATTTATTCACAGTGACAGGTAGGAGAACACAGATATAGTAATCTACCAGTCTGGTATCTGGTATGCATTGGGAGTATGAAATAGATCTCAGCAGGCTGAATGCTGTGCACCCACGCAATGTACAATGCTGTGATTACAGTAGGTAAGTGGTTTGGGGAAAAGTGGATTTCAGACATGCAGGAGTCCAGTGTAATATGCGGTATTATTTGCAGAATTTTGCTGGGACACATCTGGTAATTTTAGGCCTGGTATAATGTCTGATTGGCTTGCCTTTTGTGCTACTGAGAATCTAGACTCCTTAGAAAAATTATGCTTTTTCTGCAAAATTTTTATGAAGAATCCATTTTAAAGAAAATAAGTTAATCAAAGCTGATTACTTTAGGCACACTCTGTTTCTGTAAAGGAAATAAAAGCAATGTACACAGTCACATTAACATTGTCAAATGTCACTCCTAAGGGTTTGTAATCTCACAACTACCTTCAGTACAAACCACAAGATTTTCAGTATCCTGCACAGGCAACTGCATGTTAATACAACTTTGATTGATTATAAGTGATGAAATTCCTCAGAACTAACAGTGGTATTCCCCTCTAACAGACTAACAGACTGGTATTCCCCTCCCTAGGTCATACCTTGCTGCTTTCAGGTATTTGTGAGTCCTTCTGGGTGGTATACTCATAATACCTTACCTTATTGTAGTACATACCTCAAAAATGCTGCGTCACTTATGATGGAAACCATAGGCACGGCATTTTAAGTGGCAAAAAAGCCTGCCAAGGAGTGCCTGCAAATGACTTGGTGACAGCAGAGAAAGCTGAACCCTTGGTAGAATCATTCCCCAGTGTTACCAGCTGATGGCCCATACTACTATTTCCATGAAACATTCCCCATATGGATTTACTTTGTGTGGGTGGTGACACCTCTGTTCTTGTCATCCTAAGGCATGGAGGGCAGGTCAGGTTGGATTTCCATAACTCCAGTCCAGAACTGTCATATCAGCATTTTCTACAGTTGGCTATATGCTCTTTGGGAAAAAAAGGAAAAAAAAAAAGAAAAAAAGAAAAAAGAGAAAAATATAGGGAAATCTGTTTCCTTGTAAAAAGATCTTTCAAAGCAGTCTTTCCTTTAGGTTGATTATGTCTTTCAGTAGAGGGGAATCTTCTGTGGTATGCTGGGCCTCGTAGCTGTGACTTGCAATAGTCATCCCTCACATTTAGAAGAAGAAAGGTTTAGAGTCTTTTTTGAAGATGCAAATAGGCAAGATAAACTTGCATGTGTGCAAGACAGCCACCTGTTTCTTCAAACTACTTTGGTCATTGTGTCACAAGTTATGTTACTACTCACTGGGTTAAGGGGTAGTAGCTGGTTTTGCTTTTTCTGCAGCAGATTTTTCAGGAGGTTTTGGTTGTGCCAGCTTTGATGCCAGTTGGAACTGACAAAGGTGTAGCCCAGTATTCTAAAATCCAAAACTGGGAAGAAATGGGTCAGGTAAATATCAGTTGTCTTGCTGCTGGAAAAATACAGTCCATGGTATGCTCTCAGATATGGTTTCCTTATCATAGCAAGTTACTAATTATTAATTGTTCATAAGATAAGCTATTCTCTTTTCCTTTAACCAGATAATGTGGTTGACTTTTAAAGTATAGTTAGACTGTTGATTTAGCATAATGTTGTGATTAGTATGGCATTTCACACCTTTCCCAGAGTTACTGTCTCAGATTGTCAGCAGATATCATGAAATCTGCTTACAAGTCATACTTGAAAGATTACTTTTGTTGTGTTTTTGCAAAGGTTAGCAACTTTCAGAATAAAATACAAATGAAAATTTAGCATAAATGTACCATCCTGCTCCTGGCTGCTCAGAGCAGGTGGAGTCCAGATTCCCCTGTATTTTTCTAGGAAGGGGTGCTAAGCACGCTGGGGGGTGTTTCTTCTGAAAGTTCATCATAGCACATCTCTAACAAAAGGGTCATGCTTTTTGGAAACTTTCCTTCTGAATTAAAAATACTTATCATTTCCTCCAATGAAATATGTGAAAGGGTGAATAGCAAGACCTACAGGTCTGGTCAAAGGCTGGAAAGAAAAGAATTACCTCTTTCTGGCCAAAGAAAGGACTTTAGCTACTTCTCTTGTAAATAGCAGTGTGCATCAGGGGAATGCTGAGAGAATTACTGCAGAGAATTAATCAGCCTTTCATTGTCTTGGCTCAGGAAAACTGAAATTGTGTGAGGGGAATTGTGGTGGGATTCAGTAACAAAACATTATTCTAGAAAATATGTAAAATTTAAAGTAGAAAGAAATTTATTCCTTATACTCTTTCTTTCTGACTTCAAATTTGATTTAAACAAGTCATGCATTTTAAGAGTGTTTCCCACCCACTGGCTCCTCGGGGCATTTGAAAATCTGGTCACTTTATGTGGATGTTTGAATAGGTTCCAACCTCATTCAAACATCTGACCCTGTACTTCTCTACTTTCATCCTGTATATTTAGCTTGACATTTAAGGTTCTCTACCTTCAATTCTCTATGCTTCAAAAAAAAAAGCTAAAAGTCTCCAATAAGCCCATAGCATAAAAAAATTCTTTCATGTTCTAGACTCTCTTAATGAGCAGAACTAAACAAAAATTCAAGATTCAGAACCTCAAAAATAAGAACCTCCAAGCTAAGGGAGAAATAATTTAAAATTGAGGTACCTTAATTTACTTGAACAGGCCTAGGCTAATTTACATCAACAGAGGATCTGACTTGAAAATATTACATGTCTTTTCTGAAATTTTTCAGGATTGGAAACACTGGAGTATAAATCTTACAAGCAGCAGCATCATTATGTGATTTCCAGTACCTCTCTCCTCAAGCCGTGCTGTTCCAAAGGAAAATCTGCATTCCAGGAGTACGTAATACCTCTGACAGCTTCCCCCATTCATGTCACCAAGAGCTGCAGCTGGGCTGGGTATAACAAGAATCCTTGTGATATCCCGCCCCAGTGAATTTCCTGCTGCATGTAGCCAAAAGCCAGCCTCTCCCAGAATATTAAATCCACTGAAGCAGAACCTTGCAACAATTTATAGCTGGTTTCTAGGTGCTTAGTAGCCATAGTGCTTTTCTTGTTTATGGTCCATAGTTTCCTCAGCCTCACTCTGTAATTTCCTTACTAAGGTCTTACTCTCAGGTCTGCATATATTTACATGTTTTACTCTGTAAGCTTTTAAGCAGCAAATTATACAAAATAGAGGTGAGACCTCTGCTAGTTGAGTCTTCCTTTTATTGTTCCATTGTAGTTATGTCTAGAAAATAAATAAGTTAAGAACTTGAACTGACATAAAATAAATGACAGTTCAGGTTCTATAGGTTCATGTTTATGACATGATTGGCCCACAGCCATTGCAGCTATTTTGTAGTCTACAAGATGTCCTTGATTTGCTCTTCCACCAGTATGATAACAAGCACATAATCTTTGCATACACTCGTAACAGGCTTTGAGCCTCTTCTTCTACCTGATTTTATATATGCAGCATTTACTCTGTACTTCACAGAACTCCCTCAGCTCCCTTAAATAATCCTTACATTTTCATCTACATTGTTTTCATCTTTCAACCAAGTTGAAAGTTAGATGAATATAAAGAAAAAAGCAAGAAAATATGATAAACCAGGACACTTGTGAAATCACAGAATTAACAAAGACTTGCATTCATAAAAAGGGAGAAATTTTCCTTCTGACAATATATGAATTGTGATCATCCAAGCACAACTACCCCACATATTTTCTGATTTGTAAAAACACCCTCTTCTAATTCTGTTTTAGAGCAACTACGCCAAAAAGCCATATGATAGTAGCAACAGTGGGACTTTGAGTGCATCCATACCAGTCCGGTTATATCTCTCATCTGCTTTTGACACACTGATCATGAGATTCTTTTTCTCTCTCTTTTTTATCTTTTTTTCTCTCTCTTTCTATCTCACAGAAATAGCCTTAGCGTCAGTGACATGACTCCATTTCTTCCTCACTGAGCATATATTGGAGCATGTATTGGAGCCTAATAAAGAAATGTTATTGGTTTTTTTCCTTCAAGGCACACCATATAGACTTCCAAGGGCTCTCGTTTTGTTTACACTCCTTCTAGGAAGCAGAAACAGCTGAAATTTCAGTGTGGTGATGGCTCCATCCATATTTACAGCTCTATTGCACCTGATCTTGCTAGGGCTACAAAATGTGCAAGCAGCTTTTGTAAAAAGGGAACACATGAATAAGAGTGGGCTGGAGCTCAGTAGAAGGGGATTAAGACATGTTCAACCAAATGAAGAAGTAATAACGATTTTATAACAAGAATGATCATCTGTTTATCAGCTCACATGGTAACACAGTTGGATTCTTGGTGGCTGATCCATTGTCAAATATCCCTGCCCAGGTACTCTTTATTTCTTTATCTTGTCTGAACAATGACATCCATTTCTTCCTGGTACAGACACGATTACTTACTCCATGTTTTTGCTGATTTCTCTTCTGTGTCATATATTGACCGGCTCTTTTTCTTGAAACAGCAAAAGATTGTAGTTCACACCTAGAATACCTCCAAGAGCAACCTTTTGCCTAATTTTCTCTAAGCTACAGTAGCTTCCTAGTTTCTAGCTAGAACTTTAACATCAGTTTTGATCTATGGGATGATGCAGTCAAGCATGATGGAATGAAGTGTCAAAATCCCACTGAAATTCAGTATGATTTAACTTTTTGCTAAACTCCTTTCAATTCCTCTGAAAATTCTCAACCAGAAGAACTTAAACGGGGACTAGGCTATATGGTTTAATACTCAGGATGGATAGTAACTATTTTTTCCTACTGTAATGGAAGGAAACTGAGAATGAGGCTTGTAGCATTATCATCAGTTACTGATAACATACTTTCTTTTTCTGAAAATTCCCAAGTACTTATAATTGTATCTCCATGCAAAAATTCAGGAGGGTAAAGGTAATTTTGCTCCTCTGATTAAAAATTGAATTTACTTTGTGTTGATGTAAATGTGGGAAATGTAATAGCAAATTAGTTTTGTTCTTTCAATCTGCATTCAAAATTAATATTTAGTGCAAATTTTCTACTTCATTTTCAGATAATCAAAATACACAAAACTAGTAAGATTATATCACCACTTCTTCTCTCAAAGAAATTTTTGTAATTATGTGAGAAATGAATCAATATTAACCTTCAAAAGCTACCATTCTTAGGTGAATGGCATCAGAAATTTGAGCATTCACATGGTAGCACTGTGATTCGCCTGAGAGCACATAACCAGAATGTGCTGAGCTTTTGAGGAAATTCAGGTTGTAGATTACTTTAAACTTTCATAGTGCATAGAAGCCAGTAAGATAGGTTTTGTGGAATCATATCAAGATATTTATGGAATCATATCAGCAGCCATAATGAGCATTGGCAATGGGCAAGAAGGCTTCAGGCTGTAATCCAGAGAGCATGTTGCTTCAGTAAGCGAGAAGTGGGATTGCTCTTTGGTGTCCAAGTGAAAAACAAATGGGGATAAAGAGGTGTCTGGATGAGATACATCTAATTATGCAGTGTAAGACTTGGGCAGTAGAGATATGATAGCTAGAGAGAGAGAGGCAGATAGACACACATACAGATAGCGTACCGAAGAAAATATCAGACTCTAGAAACACCATATTAATCTGCAGGGCTAAATTTGTTTTCTTGAAGCTGGACAGACTGTTTAGAGAGAGTTAGAGATTTACTAAGCATTAAAAGCTTGAGATTTTAGCTCCACAGAAGTCAGGAAAATTTTGACTTAGAAGCAGAGGTAGTCAGGAAATTCCAAATCAGATAATGATTCCACCTTTGAAAATGGTGGGAGTGAAAGAAGACAAAAAGGCTGCTGGAAATTTTTATAATTGCTGCCAAAGAATGTAGAATATTTTAAATTATCATTAAAAGAAAGCAAGTCACTCCCACACAAAACAAGTAAGCTGTTTCTATACTGAGTCTTACAGTGTCAACATTTAGGCCTTTGCTTGGAAATTACTATCTCTAAAATCTTGCATCATGGGTTCCCAGTCAAAGAGATGAGCTCTCAAGGATACTTTTTAGTTTACTAACTGCTGCTTAGTCTATCACTTATAAGTTAATCATTCAGTTTCTTTAAATAATATACTTTATTTCTTTACTAGAGTAGGCTTAGTACCTACAATGGCATAGATGTCTGAACTAGTTAAGTCATGGCAGCTGTGAATAACATTTGTCTGTATTTTCTGACTCTTACGTAAGTATGTCAATAAAATTTGTATTTGAACAAGGCCTTGCCTCTTCCTTCCTCTAGAGTAAATTGAAAAGATCGTAATAACATAAAGTATCAGTGAGTTTTAGGGTAAGTGCAAAATTAACAAGTCAGCTCACAAAAGCATTGATGAAGACTGTGAGATCAACTATATAAAACACATTTGACAGATCCTTAATGACAGACTCCAGTGAAGACTCTGGCTTCAGCTTGATAGCTAGAGATACTCAACAAGGATGCCCTTGTTGTTTCCCGTAAAGAGACTGGCAACTTTTTGGATCGGCTTTGCATTTACAAAAGCAAAATTTCTCATTGGACTCATGGTGATTTAAAAAAATATTTTATGAGTATTGCAATGATTTTCAGGTACTCTTTGAGGTATTCTTTTCTGTTGCTTTTAGAGCAACTGATGGATCAATACAAATAAAATATCATAGATCATATAATGGGAAAAATTATGTGATAATTTTTAATATTAATATTTTAAGACATAAAATGGATGCTCAGAAAGTATGAGGGATTTGAAGTCACTGAAGGCACAAGTTATTTGTTTTTCAAAAATTATTGGGATGCTTTCACAGTCAGCATACTTTAATACTTCAACTGGAAATATTTAACATTTTTAAAAGAAGAAAGTATAATATACTCACACTGTT
>NC_044575.1:31401344-31456344 GCF_901933205.1 Camarhynchus parvulus | reverse complement strand
ATCTGCTGGTCAGGTCGACGTGAGGGAGCAGCTTGGAACTGTCAGGGTTTGATGAGACCCCAGCAGCGTGCTTGCTGCATGCAGGCAGCTCTGATAGCTGCATGGCTGGGAGCTGGGTCAGGACCTTGCCTAAATGAGGGCAGGGGAAGATCCCAGCTATAAAAAATGGCTGCTGTTCACTTGTTTGTGCAGCTGAGAGCATCTCATTGCTGAAAAGATCCACCCACACTCCATTCAAACACACCTCCTCTCTCATGAGACTCTCATGGCAGCAAAGCCAGGAAGTGTGGGGGTCAGGGGAGGTGTGAACACATGCTGAGCAAACTGTGTTTGATGCAACATATACTATCCCTGCCTGCTGAGACAGCACAAACACCTGCTCTGGAGGGCAATTCCTTTACTTAGCTACTTAAGCACTGTTTGACCCTCTGCAGGACTTTTCTTATCTTGATGTGTACTGAAAAATAAAAAAGAGCAGTGTTTTCAAAAGGATGCTTTCTGTAGTTTTGTCATTCTGCAAAAGGTTTTTTTCTTCCCGTTTCCTTATACACCTAATTCTTCACTCTGCTCCCAAGGGAGAAGGAGAGTTGAATGCAAAAGAAGTGTTTACTGACAAAAATAAACAAAACATGCTCATTCACATGAAATAATGCAATTCTGGAGTAGAGTGTTGTGTAACCGCCAAAAGACATGCCTTAGGTTTTTAACTCTGTACTTCAAGTACGAAAAAGGTCTAGGAATAATCTGAAAGGTGCTCCTCCCACCCCTCTGTATTTGTCCTCATTTATTTTTCTTTCTCTCCAAATGCAACAGAACATTACATTTCAATCTGCTTAAAAAAAAGACGTTATATGAAAAGGGAAAGACAATGTAAAGGCATTTGACTGCTAGAGGAGATGAACTTGTTTGAAGCAAAGGGCAATTGAACTCTACTGAGTGTATTTCTTTTAGCCTTTTATCCTTCTCTTCCTGATGACCTTAGCCAGAGGAGAATTAAGTTTAAGGAATTAAGAAGCTACATAAGGCACTACTTACTGGTAGACAATGAATCCACAGGAAGCCTTGTCCCAAACCAGCTCTGTTACCTGTGTCTTACCTTTGACATCTGCATCTGCAGAAGGAGAGAATATGTGGAGCTTAGAACATAGATATTCCCTCACATAGTGACTATACATGACTACAAGAGTCCACCTGAGGATTATCTACTGCTTCTGGAAAATTATTTTGGTAATCATCCATAGGAACAAGATAACTTTTTGATATCAATATAGAATATAGATTTCTATTCAATTCAACATGCTCAAACACCTGCTAAGTGAAATTAATTTGAGTACTCTTAGTCATTTGTTAGGTTTGCCTCATGCTTAGTCTATTTATTTAGTGATAAAAATCTGGTGAATGTTGTTATTGACATTTAAATATCTGTATGTGTGTAACTTAAAAGGAGATTGAGTGATGTCCTGTGAGTTAGACAAATTTATCTACCACCAGCTGTATTTTGGTCAATCTAAACATCAACACATGCACAGAGCCACTGGAACAAAGAGAGAAGCAGCAGTAAAATATTGAGGTCTTCATATGACAACACTTTAAAAGCACTTGCAGGGTCTTGCAATTTTGATTTTATCTTCAGCTTATTTCATTTATTGAAACACAGTGAGACTGAAAGCCTGAAGATCTAAATAGTTATTAATTCATATGTTATACCAATAGCTGCTGTGAAATGGAATGCAGCATATTCATAATTGTAAATAGCTGACTTAATTTATAGCACAATGTTAGGTATTTGGGTATTTCTGTCATACTGTTACTGTTCTTTGCTGTGCTGACTGCAAAATATAATAACTTCTAAGCAGTGTGTAAAACAAAGTGCTCAATTCACTTTATTAAAATATCCAATAATAATTGATTTAAAGGCAATAAAATGTGTTCATTAGAGGGTTTATATTCAAGAAATATTGAAAGTATACCTAAAGCTGTCACTTTTATTGTGAATGAACAGGATAATATAATTTGAAAAGAGTGTGATCATACTAAAGATTTGTCCTGCAGCATTATCTGATAGCTCGTAAAGTGCTGAAATTTAATATGATGCTTTCAGTCAGTTTAATTGAAATTTAATTGCCACTTTGGGCAGAAGGTTTAGATCTGATCAATAAAATATTAAAGATTTTGTGCTTTCATTTGGAACAATTTCGTAGACAATGTATCAAGTTTAACTCATGTTTTAGGAAATATTTGTTTGTTGTAATTCGCATAATGTTCAATATCACTTCCTAATCTTAATGTGTTAACACACTGCACAGATAAATAGTGGAAATAATAAAGCTATAGTTGATCCATTTAATTACAACAAGATGAAAGAAATAACGGTCACCTTCAGATTCATGAGAAAGGCATTAATGTAAAAGAGCTATAAATATTTTGAAATGTCAAATCTCAGAAAGACAGAGTCCAACACGAACCTAGCTGTAAATCAGGCACATGGAAGGACCTTGAAAAAAAGATGGTTCTTTGGTATTTTAGAAATAATTACTAATACAAAAAGGGTAATGATGAACCTATAAATTACATTAAAAAGGGCCATTAGAGGAGGATTAGTTTATAAAGCTGAGAGATGGCTCCTGAAAATTATCCTGGTAGTTATTTCTTCTTTTCCTTTCATATTATTCACGAACCCCAAAATTATCTGATTAATGATAAACTAATTGATTGCTACTTTGCAATTCAAATTCAGTAGCCAACTTTGAGCCTCCCTTTACTGTAGTCTATACTGTCTTCATTTTTATTCTTTTTTTCCTCTGTCTGTGTGTGAGTCAGTGTAAAGGGGATTATTGTACATTGCTCTCTATAATGTGCGGGGGTAATTTCAGTCTAAGCAGCACTGCTACAAAGTTCATCTGCGCAGTTGGCTCAGGTGCCTGAGAGCCAGCTCTAGAACTCTACAAGCCTGAAGGGAGCCTGGTGCCTCTGCTCCTCCATCCTGTGCCCAGCTAGGCACTCCTACAAGACCCTGGGGAGAGTGGACACAGCTAGAGGTGACTGAAATGCTACTCCTAATTTCTCTGAGGTCTTCAAAAATGCTCTTTAATCTAAAGCCCACAGAGCATCTTGTGAGGACTGCAGTTTCCTGCTCAAGATGATATCATATTCAGTGGCTACCATCTATAAGAGTTTTCATCCATTTATTATTTGAAATCATTATTTCAAATAATAAGCATTGCTAGAAATAGAAATGTCTGAGCTCAGCTCTGATGTGCCAGAAGTTGAGTAAGAGGCAGGCCAAAGATCTGAGAAACAGAAAACTCTCCCACAGGCACATAATATATGCTATGATGGCAATTTCATTGCGTTATTGCTTATTTCAATAAACTCGAATTCCCAGAATGTTATTTTTTACTTAAGATTGATTCAGGTGTGCATGGGGGGCAGAGGACAGCACTTGACAGCATGGAAACCAGCTGATTTATACTGTTGCTGGTGACAGAAGCACAGCAGAATCACTTTTTTGGCCTGACATCAATGGCATCTATAATGCTCTGTGCCAAGGATCACGAGAAAAGATGAAAAAGTATAGTCATTCCCACTCCCTATCTCACAGAACTCAACCATTATCTGGAGGATTGATGAAATAGACAATCCAAAACCCTCTGAAGACTTCATTGGGCTGTTTCCCCTTCCATGAGGTTTCTTTCAGGAAAGGATTTGCAAATGTAGCTCCCTGAAGATCATTAACTTCTGCTGGCTGCAGCACATCTCTGCCATTGTGAGGGGCAGTGGGAGCGTTGAGTGCTGGGAGTATTTTAGGTCTGTGGGAACTTGATTAGCAAGCAAAACCAAATATCAGCTGATCTAACAACACAATTCACAGCCACATGCCTGCTAAAATGGAACATTTTTGCCTTCAAACAGAAGTTCAGGCCTCTTGCTATAAAATTATCAATTTTAGCAGAAAAACTTGAATAACACCAGAGGCAAGAATATTGGGAGAACAAAATGGACGATGGATGGTTAGAATTTGGAAGCAGAAAACAGGAACAACATCAAACTTCTACCCTTGCTGGGCCATTTCCTCTATGCAGTTCTCCATCTGCAGGGTAGGAAGATGATACCTCTTCACCAACACACCTGACTAATTGTGGTTGTTGGGAGACTGGATGAAATCATATTCTCACAGACTGTGCAAGATGCTAGGTGTTGGTTTTGTGGTAGAATTTTAAGAATATTTAGCTCCTGATTTTCCAATCTTCAAGTCATCCAGGATGCATTAGTCTGGACATATTCATTTGGAATCTAGTGTTCCTTTCCAGGGCTACTGAAGAATAGTGAAGATGGGGAGAAGGAAGTAGTATAATTTCACGTGTTGTAAATTGAACCTTGCTATTAGAGCTCTAAGCAGAAAACCTGACACTTCTCCTCACCAAAGCAGCAAGACAACACAAGTTCCTTTTCTATAGCACTGAGAGAAAACATGGTTAAAATGCATGACAGATTTGTCTTTTCAAAACAACAAATTTCTTTCTTAGTTTGCTGTAAAGAACTTTAATTTCATTGAAAAAATACAAATAGTTTTCTTAAATCTCTCCTGATCAAAATTCAAGCATAATCCCCCAAAATCTTAACTACAGCGTCCCCAAAATTTGCCAAGGACCAGATATGGATTTGGTTTGGATTACTAAAATGATAAAATCTGACTCTGAGATTCTGTTCAGATAATTATTTGGATTTGGATTTTCAACCTCCCCAAATGCTTGCAATAACTGTAGTGTTTTTTCTTTACCCTTTCTAATAAGAGTGCTGTATTAGCTTGAATTTTATTTATGGTATCTTTTTCAGATTAAATCACAGTCCTTAATGGATTTAAATCCTAAACTTTGAAAACAACATTTTTGTATACACTCAAGTAGCATTATATTTTAAACAAAAGTGATTCCTTCATTTGTTCCTTAACTCCCTCAAATTCTCAGTTCAAGGGTACATTTTTCATCTGGAAGATACTAAAATTGGTGTCACCTTTCTTCTGCATTGACAGTAGAGGATTAAAATGGTTGCACTGAAGCGTCTTGTATTTTCTCTTCTTCTAATTTATCACAACCAGATATTCCATGGGAAGTTAAGGTGGAGGGAGAGAGGGGAGGGAAGATGCCCAGCTGATAGACAGCAGCTCTACCTTGCAGAAGATTCATTCCACTGCACATTTTGAATCTGCTGACAAGAAACTTGCAGCACAAGTAATCAGAGCCTTCACAAGATTGATTTTGTCCCCTGCTGGTATATGGCATATAGGGGAAAAAGGTTCTCATCTCTCAGTCTAATCTTAACTATTTAGAAGCCATTACTGCAGGATTACAAATCATCTCAATACCTTTCTTGTGTTACTTAGTTATTTATTAGGAAGTCCAGCAAATTAGTCAGGTAATATTGTATAGTGTTCTTGTCCTGAAGCTCTTATTCAGTGTGCTGCTGGATTATTCCCGTAATTTACAAATGCTAGTAAATCTACGAAGTTCTGTAAACAATACTGCATAGTGCTGAGTGTAAACATTTAACAGATTTTCTAATTTTTTTCTAAATGCAGGGAAGACTTAGGAAACTATATAAGCACATATGTATTAGTAAACCATATATATATATATATATATATATATATATATATATATATTCAGTTCACTTTTCAAAGTGACTCAAGCAAAATTGCAGGTGTGTTCTGTCCTAGGTTTGTAAGAAATGCTTAAAGTCAACTTGTCATAGAAACTTAAATGAATCTACTGCTTATACAGCTCCAGAAGGGAAGATGTAGGAAAAAAAAGGAGAAGCATGAGATTTATCTGATGTTTCATTGATGTATGGTTATATAAAATCTTAAGTAATACAGATAATGTCACACAATATTGCAACATATATTTTCTGCCGAACATTATAAGACAATAAGGCATAAATGGAAATTAAAGGAAAAAAATCTGAATGGTTGTCAGGGAACACTTTTTCATTCAGAGAATCATAAACATATGGAATGGTGTGTCAGGCAAAGTTTCTGAGATAAGAAGGGAGTAATTACAAAATAGATTTATATCCTGAGGAATAAAGTACAGACAATGGAAAAAAGCTTCAAGTAAAATGATTTTTAACCCTCACTAGAAAAAATGTTCATGATAATCGTATTTAATAGGGTACATCTAATTTTCTGAACTTTGCCTTCTATTCTTTGGTCAGTAATGGAATATAAATAGACATATGTAAGTCATCCACTCATGCTCAGAGCTACCATGTACTTTTAATACATATCAGTATATCAAAATGCAAACACAGAAAATGAGATACATTCTGTTGCTCTGTCCCTACTGAAATAAATTACTTGTTGATGTGAGGATATTGGATTCTCAAAGCATACAAATTTTTGATATTAGAAAATATGGCACTCAGAGTGACTCTTCTGTAGTGATGTGTAAAAATAAATAATCTCAATAGATAAATGCATTAAAAGGCAGCCCCCAGGGCAAATAAAAGCAGCAAACATATTTTCATGTGTGAAACAAGTAATTAGAGAAAAAGTGATAGAAAACTGCAAACCAGGACATTTTCCCATTGTTGCTCCAAAGCAGGGCGGAGGTGGGAAGGATGTCGTTCAGCCTTTAATCTACTTTAAGGGATTCAGGCAGGAGAAAAAGCCTTTGTAGAACATTTATAGTCCTGTCTCAACAGAAAGAGTGGGTTCGCAGATTCCACGTTATGTGGACAAATTAAATAAACTATATTTACATTAAGGCTCCAAAGAGCTATGGAAAGACATGAGTTTAACTTAATTAGAAAAGAAGTCCAATTATAACTCACATACTTAACTGGTATGTGATTCATACCACAGTCATTCTCTTAGTCATTCCACTAATTCAGCTTTTCTTCCTTGGTCAGAAAATCAGAAAGTAGTATGAGTATAATATCTAAGTGAAAAGAAAATGTGCATATCTAAACCTCTTGCAAAATATATCCAAACTCCTATAATTTTTTTAAAAGCTTTTCTGGCCAGAAATACATGTTTCTATGATACACAGCTGCTGTGCAATGGGGCTGCACCTTGCTGCATTTTGGATGTGGAAGATCTACCACCAAAGTGCTGCACAAATGGCTGGTGGTGCCAAAGGCATGGCAATGGCAACACAATCATCTTGTCAATATAGAATTTTCCTACAACATTGTACAGTGAGTATAGCCTACCCAAACCCTCATATGTGACCATTTTTCTCTGGGACACAGCCACACCCACTGGAATTATCCTTTGCCCAGAAATTCTAGCCAAACAGACAACTTTGTAATTTTCTAGCTAAAATGTTTCACTGGGTGAAATACAGGAATAGAAAGTGAATACCAGACATTCAATAGCTCTATTTTAAATAATTTCATGTTCTGAGGATGGAACAAGGTGAGTTCTAATAGAAGACTATATGTCATGGCCCTTGAGAAGGAAAATATTCCTTTCGTACTTCTGAGAGGAAAGACATTTTCCAGCAAGGCAAGTTAAATCATGCTAATGAGCAAAACCCTATGGTTAGAGCTAAGAAAAGTTAGATTTAGCAAAGACAACACGAACACTGTATCTATCACTAAGAGATCATCAATCATAGCTATACCATAACTGTAACAAAATCCATACTTAAAACAGCACGCCAGGAATCAGAGACACCTATATTATCAAAATGTGACCAAACATACTTCAA
Source organism: Camarhynchus parvulus (assembly GCF_901933205.1). Classification (NCBI taxonomy): domain Eukaryota; kingdom Metazoa; phylum Chordata; class Aves; order Passeriformes; family Thraupidae; genus Camarhynchus; species Camarhynchus parvulus. Next base: position 31,448,632 of record NC_044575.1, on the reverse strand, counting down.
CATACTTCAACCTCTCAAATACATCTAGCAAAACAGGAGACATATTTCAGCACTGCTTTTTTGCAAGTAGTGAAGGGCAGGGGTCCAGGGTTCTTTTCATTAAGAAGAAGAATGAAACCCAACCAAGGAAGCAGCTCAGTTCAAGCCAGTCATGATTTTGCTTCATTCATCAGTGCAGATGGAAGAATTAAAAAAAAGAAATAAATAAAATAAAATGGATGTGAAATGCCTTGCAGGAAGAAAATATTAGCACTACAATCAAGTCAAGGAAGTCACATTCACCACAGCCTTCCATTTGAATGGGTCTGCTGGACAAGAAATTGCCCTGTCTGTAGCAGAAGAGTATTCTCACTTTCACAGTCATTGGTTGGAAGGTAAAAATTTCCTAGGCAGCAATCCAAGATTTTGCATCATTAGAAATTAAGAGTATGAAGTGTCTTTAAAATGCTACCCATAATCACTATTTTTAAAAGTTGCTGATGCCTTTCTTGCATTTTCTTACACACTTACATCCTAAAGGTTGGTTTTAAGTTTTGCCATGAATATGCCACTTGATTCTTAGCATAAAAAAAATGATTACCTTAACTGAAAATAAAAATTACGGTAACAGCAAGTATAATTGTAAATTTATTAGTATAATAAATTTATAAAGTATATAATTTATAAAGTATACTATTTATAAAGTATAATTGTAATATTTGGAAAACAGGTACTAAAGGCAGAGGACATGACTACAAATAGAAATGGTCCAGTAAGACCATACATGGCTGCTAGTGAATATGGAAAGAAGATGAGATTATGTGAATTTTGCCATAAGTAGAAGTGTCTGCTTCAGATGGAAAGCCATGAGGCTAAATTTAGAGATCTAACTCAACATTTAACAAAAGAAACTGTAGCAATATTTACAGGATTAAAAGCTGGAGAACTGAAAGTTTTGAGTGGTTGAGAGAGGAGGTCCCTCACAGTTCTAAGAGTGATAGAGGCATTTACAATATTTTAAATTAAAAAAAAAAAAAAAGTGAGTCATGCAGAAATTGGGAAATAGAAATCAGAGCCCAGCGTCTAAATTTTTTTAAAGGGATATAAACTACAAATGGAGCCAAATGGACATCATGGACATCCCATTATCTTTGCCAGTGAAAAGTCGTATGAAAGTGACATTTGGGTTTTGATTTCTTTAGAAATGATATGGTCAAATCGCTCTTTTATTGTCACCATTTCCTTTCACTTTTGTAAAATGATACTAAATGCATGCATTACTAATTTTTATTCCTTTAGAAGGTCTTTCTATCTTAGGGAGCCCAAAGGAATGGTCATTCTCATATGTAAAGGTAGAACTTGCATATTGTCACTGCTAGTTTCAGTCTGCTCCAGGTCAGACTTATTACTGAGAGCTAAAATCTCAAACATGCCTGTGAAAACATATTTGGAAATCCTATTTTGGTTTGACAGTGGAAAGTACTTGAGTATACATCACAGAGCAGCTGTAACAATTGACTCTGCCTGCACCTGTCTTGGCCCTCAGCCCTCTCAGTTCCCTTGGATGATCAAACTGCCATATTTTGTGTGATTTCGCATAAAGTAATACAAGAATATTTTCAGGAGAAACATCAAAGTAAGCTGTAAAAATTGTGTCTGTATTCAGCACTGGAACATTTTGTGACACGTAGGACCAAAACCCAGCATAATGAGGCAAGAAAACAGGAGATTAGCATGTAGAATGAAAGAGTAGTTAATTTAAGTCTCTTTTCACAGTAACTTACACAGACACAGTACTTTCAGAGTATTTTCTTTTCTATTATTATCTCAAATCAGTCTCTAATTTGCAACTCTCATTAATATGAAGAAACCAGATTTTCACCAGCTTCCACATGGCTGCTTAACCAGTGCTCTACAGTTCAAAATGAAAGATAGCAGACATCAGTAATCAAAATTGTGTAGAGTACTTAAACTGAAGGCAGAACTATGATGTGAATGGAGGCAAGGATTTAGCCCTAGCAAATAGTTTCATTGAAGAAAAAAAAGTGACGAAACAAAGCGATATTTATTCCTGGGTTGCAAAAAGAGGGCTGTTTGTGCCAAAAAAATGAGTGCTTGAACAAGACATATTCAGAATATAATGCATATGAATCACTTTGTACATGTTCCTTGATAACACACCCGTGCATGGTGTTGTTAGTGTCACTCTAGGCATGTTATAGATTCACTGTATTACATACAATGCAATTATTGATTTACATAAGTATTGCTATTTTTCCCCAAATGTAACAGATTTTAGCTTGAAAGGACTATAAACTGAGAGACTTGCTATAGTTTAAAATTGGCAGCTGGTAGGGAGATGAATGCCAGGCAAAGTGAGTGTACAGGAGGTTCCTGCTGTTTCCTCAGGGAAGCGTCCCTGGGTGAGACATCTGCTGCTCAAACTTCACCACACATTTTTATCAGGTGACACTCTGTCAATACCTAATCCAAATTCGTCTTTTATAAAGTGTTCTGATTAAATGAAAATATAATAACTTTCCATTTTCTCTTAAAAATGTCAAATCTACTTGATTCCCCATCCCCCCAATGTTTTATTAATGAATGTATCTTTTCATTGGTATTGCAAGTCCTATGAACAGTAACTTACTTTTCCATGCATATTCATAATTTTGTGGCATGAATCATAAAATTCAAACCCATACGTGCACATTCTGTTCAAAATACTTGTTCTGCATTCACTACATCAGTATATGAACTCTCAGTTTATTTATCTTTACAACAACTCTTTTAGGTAAGGTACAATTAAAGCAGGTTCAATATGGGACTTTGCTAAAATTGCCATGTGTCCATGCATACACACACACACTGACACTCACACACACAACCCTTCCCCAATGCCTAATGCTGAGAGATTTGCTTCCCACAGTATGCTGCAGAATCACACATGGGATTCCCTAAAGCACACGTGGGAGCGAGGCACCCTTCTTTTCTTCCATAGGCAGTGGCTCTGGAATTTTTTCTGTATGGAAGCACTGCTTCAGCAGAAGAGGTGAAAAATGTTCCCACCCAAAATAAGCTCTAACCAGGAGATTAAATGATTCTTGAGAGGTAGGAAATGAAAGGCTGAATTCCCTCAGGAAGAGAAGGAAATTAAATCTGTGTTTCACGCATCCTGACAAGAGCCCTTGTCAGTGGACTATCATATGAAGGGGACATATCCTCCCTGTATTTTAAAATAGCAGCTGCAGCTGCATTTGAGGAGGTTAGCTCTTCTGTTTGCATACCAGATGCACTCTCAGGACCAGATGAAGCCTTCCAGTCATAGGTGGATGACCCTCTAATTTCTGTATTTTAGCCAGGATCAAATGCAAGCTGCTCAGTCCTAATAACTTGGAAACACCAAAAAATCACATAAGCACCCAGAGAACCTCTAAAGCTAGAATGCTTGTGTGCTGCAGGCATCTTGAGGGTTAAAGAGAAGCTAAGCAGGAGTTTTCAACAACACTGTTTTTGAATTAGTTGTCTCATCTCTGTGAGAACTGGGGAAGAAGACACTGAACTAAGGTCATGAAGGGAGTCTGGCAAGGCACAATACAAGATGCAGAAGTCTTAGGTTCAGCTGCTGAAGTATTGTTTTGTTTTATTTTAATTGCTAAACTATTAAAAATGTTTCTGTGGAAGAACTATAGTTGCAAGAAGCAGTTGGTGATACATTCTACTCATTTTGGTGTGTTTTAGAAACACCGTTAGCATAAATCTTCTAGTGTGATTTGCACTTCACTTAATTTTATAAATATATAGACAAGCCTCAGTCTGCACATCAGAACCAGGAATGTTTTTGTATCAAGAACCTCAAATGAGAAAATCTGTAAATGAGTTGGCTGTTTTCTCATCTGTTCTGTGCCCCTCTTGCTGCCCCTTCTGCTGTCTAAGAGGAAACTGTTTTTTTTTTCCACTCCTCCAGGTTCTGTCTCACAACTGCTACTGCTTGACTGATGGATGGAGGGACACAGTAAAAAGAAACACAACCTTAAATTTGTAACAGCCAGCAAATAAGCATATCATAGCAAAACATTTTAAAAGAAAAAGCTCAGAAGCTGAAATCAGAAGGTGATTTTACTCTATAAAAAAATTTCATACTCTTATCATGTCAGTTCACTTTACAGAGCGCCACTTGCTGTAGCTTGTATTTTGGGTATACCTCAGTTCCTCATCTGTAAGTCTTCCCTTGGATCTAGCCAAGGCCCACTCCTCACTCTCTTATCATCTGCTCAGTTCGTTCAATGTAAGCCTTTCTCAGTGTGCTTGCTAATCTTATTTTTGAAGATTTTTTTTGCCCATGTCGCCTTCCAATTTCTTTAGTCGACTCACTCAGCCAACCTTTTCCAAGCCTTTTCTTAGTACATGCCTCACTACAGAATAGGAAGATCTATCACTAAGGGAAAAGCCAACATTTTCAGCTGTTGTTTATTAGAGTAGCTTTATTGACTTAGCGGGCTAGCTGAGGATCTGATCCCTTCAATTAAGCAAAAAAACCACTTTTATCTCTCTGCCCTCATTTTTTTCTGAATGAATTGTTTATAAATTTTAAGGAATATCTGTTGAAAAAGAACTTTGTTTGAATCCTAATGGTAGATTTTGTATTATGAGTTTGATAGAATAGGAAAATATTGGATAATTCAACAAAATACCCTATTTTCTGATGAGCACTACAAAATAGATTATTACACATATTCCACATGCTACTTCTTGTACTTGGTGTTGAACTTACCTCTTCAGCACTTTTACTTTACTGCTAGTCTCTTCCATACCTGATTGCTGGCACATGTATGCGAGGAAGTGAATAAAGGCACAGGATTCATATTATTTCTGCAACTGAAAAGCTTGGAAGCACTGACAGTGCATAAGAATTGTGGACCTTTTAAATAATCTGTTCCATGTGCATGCGATTCGAGGCAAATCTCAGCTCAGATATGAACATGGCAGAGAACTGTTTTATGGACCCCACAACACACAATACATGGCAGACTTCAGTTATCTCTAATCATCTCAAGTTCTGAACTCTAATGAATGGGGTGGTTAATTCAAACACGCATTGCCAATTTTATACTGCTTGTTGGACTGAAGCAAGCAAGGAAAGATCCACCCATCTACAAAAGTCAAAATTAAATTGAAGTCAAATTCATTAACAACCTGATAATTAATGTAATATCAGGGGAAAAATTGTTTTCTAGCCTTTGTGCAAATAGACATATTTTTTAGGTTGGTAACTGGTATAGGAAAGGACAAATAATTCCCAGCTCTAAAGCTGATATTAAAGCTGCATCTTTAGCGCTAATTTGCCCAAATTACTGGTAACAAGACAAAAGATAATATTTTCTTATTGAAATTATTAATGTTTGGATGATAAATCGAATATCTACTTCAATAATATAGAGCTTCATGGAATATTCAAATACCATTCAAAATGGTAGTGCTTGTTACATTAATATAAAATAATTTAATGATGATAGTGTCACTTTTCTAGCTTAACATACAACTCCTCAACCAATAAAACACCCATATGATCGTTTTAAGAGTTAGATTACTTAACCCAAGGCTTTTTAGGTGTTTGCAACACTATTCTTTTAGCACTGTTCTCAAATAGATTATGTGGTTTTTATCAAACACACACCCACTCTCACCATCTGCTGGAAATTTATAAAAAGTCTAAGAATGTTAAGGTATATTTCCTCCATTTATAAAAACTGTGAGAATTAAAATCAGGGACAAAAAAGATATGTTAAGACAGCTGTTTCTCTTCTGAGAATTTCTTTCATTTAGTAAGATGTACATAACCTTCTGAAGCTACAGTGCCCCGCAAGCCTGACCCTACAACCAACACTAAGTTGGAAAGGGTTAGTGAAAGACATGATGGCCTTCCCAGCTGTGACTCCACTGCAGGACAAAAACTGCCACTGGAAAAGATGCCAGGTCACTTTAAAAGAAGTGGAAGGTGCATCCAACCAGGATGTCAGAATGGCTGACGTCTGGAAATCATGTAGTCTAGCCCCCTGGTGAAAACTGGCTCAACTAAAGCAGGTTGCTCAAGACTTTGTGAAATTGAGCTTGAACACCTTCAAGGATGGAGGCACATGGGTTCTCCAGGCAATCTGTTCAGTATTTGGTCATCCTCACAATAAAAGTGTTTAAATAGATTACCCTGCATTTCAGTTTGTGCCCATTGCCTTTTTTTCTTTCACTAGATACCACTGAGAAGAGTATGGCTCCAGGTTCTTTATTCCCCCTGATCAAACAATTGCACACATTGGTAAGGCCTATTCCAAAAAGCCCTGAATTTTTCTTCTCCAGGATAAACAGTTCCAGATCACCTGTTGCTTATCTGATGTCCGTAATATCCTTGTGACTTCACCAGACTTGCACCAGTATGTTCATGTCTTGTTTGTACTGGAGAGCCAGAAGCAGGCACAGAACTGCAGATTTCTCACCAATGACAAATAAAAGGTGAGGATCATCTCCATCAACATGATGACAAAGCTTTTCCCAATGCAGCCCAGCACACTGGTGACCTTCCTTGTCACAAAAATCTATTTCTGGCTCATGGACAGCTCAGTGTTCACAAGGACCCCCAGAGCATTTTCTGCAAAACTTCTTTCTGGCCAATTGTCCCCCTGCTTGTACTGGTCCACAGGATTATTTCTAAGGAGCAGAACTTTGCACTCCCATTGCTGAACTTCACAAGGTTCCTGCAAGCCCATCTCTCTAGTCCCTTGGGACTCCCCTGAAGAGCAGCACGCCACTTTCCACCTGAAAACCTGCTTGAGGTTTGAGCACCTCTGCCCTATTGTGTAGGAAATTAATGAAGGTATTAAACGTTATTGGTCCCAGTACTGACACTTGAGCATGTCCCTAGTAACTGTACTCCGGCTGATCTTTGGAATGCTGATCACACCTCTTCAAGATCAGCAATAAGTCAGCTTTTGATCCATCTCACTTGCTGTTGCGCCTGTCGCTGAGCCCGGCACGTCCACAAATGCGCGCCACAGCCTGGTTGGGCCAGCCGCGTGGCCACTTCAGCCTTCACTCCGAGCGGGGAGCAACTGAGGCGAACAGCTGGCTAGGGGAGCTCCTTCACGGCAGGGGTGAAGGACTGCATCCCCCTGGAAGGCAGGGAAGCGGCAGCTAGCTAGCGAAAGCAGCAAGGACAAGGCAGAGAGGCAGCAGTTCGTCGCAGCAGGGAGGGTTTATTGAGGAGAGGAAGGTACGGGTCAGGAGGGAGACTGCAGCGAACAGCCACAAATCCGCCCCCAGGGGCAAGCAGTTATAGATTTCCCCGAAGGGAGGAGCGCGCCACAGCAAACAAATCATATTACAGAACAGAATGATGAGCATGAGACAATAACAAATGAGGGAACAACGTAGGAGGGACAACCCCGCCTGCACCAATCACCTTCTGCCCTGGGTAGAAATTTCTGGGGCTGGGGAGTGGGCAGAAAAATGACAGGCAGGTGGGTTGCCAAAGTAACAGGGGAGGGGAAATCGAGATAATGAGAAAAACAAGGTGGGGATTACAGACGGACATGAAACTTGATACAAAAAGGCGGGAGTTACTATGGAAACCTGTGACCGACAGATAACTGCAGGAGGGAGCAGGTGCAGGGAGTCTGGAGTCTGGGACAGAACCATCTTATGAAATACTGGAACCATTTTGAGTAACAAAACTACAACTCATAAAACAGACTGTAATACAACTTAGAACGCCACCACCACACACCACAACACTCACTGACCACTTCAGTCTGTCAGTGAGGATGTTGTGGGAAACGGTGTCTAAAGCTGCACAAGAGCTGAGATAAACAATGTTCACCACTCTCTGCTCATTCATTGAGCAACCCATCTTATTGCATAAGGCTATAGGTTGGTCAAGCATCTGTTCCCCTTCATACACTCACAGTCATCTTCATCTTTAATAAGTTTGACAACAGCTTCCGTGTGATTTGTTCAATGATCTTCCCATGGACTGAAGCAAGCCTGATCAGCCTGTAGTCACCTCTGAGTTTTCATGAAGATAAGAGTGGCATTTCCTCCCTTCCCATATTCAGAAACTTCCAGCAGTTTCCCATAACCTTTCAAAGATAATCAGGAATTTCCTTGCATTTACATCAGTCACCTCCCTTAGCACTTTTGTGTGCAACCCATCAGGATCCATAGACTTGAAAATCCAGCTGCTTGAAACATTCCCCAACCTGATTCTCCTGTACGAAGAAGAAGTCCTCATTTATCCAGAATTCTATGACATGTGATTCCCAGTAAGGAGAAGAGCTGAGAAAGCATTAAGTACCTCTGCCATGTCCTTTGCTGTCAGGTCCAATATCCCATTCAACAGCAAGCCCATATTTTACCTTAGACTTAATTTTGCTGCTCTGGAACCTGAACCAACCTTTCTTGCTGCCCTTCACATCCCTCACAAGATTCAACTCCAAATGGGCTTTCACTTTTCTAACACTATCCCTGTGTTCTCAGGGTCTATGCATTTCTGTCCTCCTATCTTATAAGAGGCTCCTCCTCTTGTATGATATCTCTCTGCATTTTGTTTTTTCCAGGAGTCCTTTGTTAAATCATGCAGGTCTCTCAGTCTGTCAGCAAAGCTACTTTCCCCCCACTTTTACAGGTGGTCCCATCTCTTCCTACTTGCATATGAACCCACCACCAATGTGCATCTCCTGCAGACAAGGGCATAATCTCTCCCTCTCCTTTCCCAGACCTGGAAATCTGCATCCCTTGAAGGTCTGAGTTGAGGCCTCTCCTGTGTGAGCACCCAGCAGGTGCCTCATGATGAGAAAAAGCTCAAGCAGCCTTTCAAGAACAGCTGACAGATGCTGATAGAGCTTTGAGGTGACCACCCCAAAGCAGCTACACATTCCTGACAACAGGCATACTTAGCTTCTTCAAAGGCCTCACAGGCATCATTTACTGGTTCCTGAAGATGCTCCCAGAAGATCTACAAGATCTAAAAGCAGAGATGCTCCCAGAAGATCTACAAGATCTAAAAGCAGAGATGCTCCCAGAAGATCTTCAAGATCTAGAAGCAGAGATGGGGAACTGCTGCACAATCTGCCTGTGTCTGTTGTCTGCCTCAGTTAGGTGTACTCCAAGTCATGAGATGTGCTTCTGGAATGCTGGAGTAAGAATGATGTGGAAAAACACCCTAACAATTAGAGGAAAAGAGGAAGTGTGAAACACAGAGGGCTCTTCAATTTCCAGTGCAATGTCCGAGCTGTTCCCTGAAGGAAAAGGTGATGTTATGCTTCCTGAACGGCCTAATGTGCAAAAAAGTAAGCAATGCCTCAAAAAGGGAAGGCAGCTAGCATAGGATGAAGGGTTGACCTGGACAAATATATCTCTGGGTTTGAAAATATGAGTTTTGGTCTTAAACAGGAAGGCTTAAACATGAATGGTGGTTCTGAGTGTTTCATAAGGAAGGTAAACTGGCCAGTATCTGAGGATCTTGAGAGCTAAACTTGAAATGTGCTTGAGTACCTAAGCAAAAGGAGAACCCCTCAAGATTTCTGTAACAATTTATGTGATGGAGAGTCCATTTGTAACATAATCTGAGCAGCTCAATGTCTACATTTTTCATATATTAATTGACATTTATAAACTAAGTGGGCCTTTCCATTGGTTTACTAAGAACTGTTCCAATCCACTCAAAATACTCAATGAGCCAATCTCTAGATGCTGCAATGTTTAGTTTCCCAGCACATTTATCGCTTTAGCTCTCCTTTTCAGAGACACAGTCTTCCTATATTTATCCTGAGCCTGCAAGCTGAATATTCATGTAATGTTTGTAAAAAATCTCTTGACTTCCTTGACATTTGCAGATCACTTATTATTTTTTCTATCCTCCCTCTCATTCATTCATGTAGACACATACATTTCTCACTCTTGTAAGATTCTTCTCCTCCTCTTGTGCGGCATGCATAGAACCTTAATTATCATATGAGTACTTCAGTATATGACTAACATGTATTTTTAATATCAAAATCACGCTCCTCAGTTGTTCTGTGCACGTGACACAAAAAGAGATATTGAATTTGAAGGTCTCAGGAAAAAGATAATGTATATACCATTTGTTTATTTTAAAATGTCTTTTCAATATGGACAAAGCAATTCCAAACATTAATAATGAATATTTACCTAGAAAAATTTAAATATAAGAACTCTATTGCCTGAAGGACAATATTAATAATAGCAGTCCATAACTTAGTTTCAGAAAATGCCACTGTCTTGTCTAAGTACCTATGGAGCATAATTACACTACTGTTAGTCAAATTAGGTCACTTTGTTTCAGGATTTGTAAATATCCAAATGTTATTTTTTTTTCACCTATGCACCTAAGACTGATTTTAGGTATTTTATTTCTCATTAAAGCCCTCCAGCAAAGACAGAATGATCCTTGTGATCCTCTAGGATGTATTCTGATCTCTGTATGCGAGCTCTGCTGTAGAGATTGGGAGCTGTGCATTTGTACCTTAGAAGAGAATATAATCCCCAGGCGCTGTGTTTTAAAACCAAGCAGTAAATTTTCATCCCAGTTAGAAGCAGAATACATTTAAACTTGTTAAATAGATTGTTTACAGAAACTGTTGGAAAGATTAGGTAGTATTTATTTTAATTATTTATTCTTTCATTGATTTGCAAAGTGCTAATAAAAAAAGAGAGTTGTTTAAAAGCATGGGTTGCTTAGGACAAAAGTAATATTGACAAAATTTTTACTATTATTGAGATGTCTGAAGAGAATTCTTTACTACCCTGTGCAGTGTTATGACTATTGCCAGCATTTAAAACTATTACTGCCAAACCTCCATCTTCTTGATTTTGGAGTAATACTTGCAGATTTGTTCTCTTTGTGTGTGAGAACACCTGGCTTAATGAGGTCTGCAAGCATAAATTCTAGCAACTATTTATGCATGTGATAATGTCCAAAACATGTGTGTACAGCTGCTTTTAAGAACACAAATGAAGGACTTCCCTGTCTCAGACCCTCAACATTTCATGAATTTTGGGAGGGCGGTACGTAAATCCCATGAAATTGAAGGTTAAAAAGCATCAGTCAGAAGAGAATGCTTAACTTCCTAGGGCATATGTTATGTCAGCAGTGTGCATTTTAAAAAAGAGCAGTCTCCTACAGAGACAGGAGTCACTTGCCCCTGTTTTGAAGAAAAATTTCTATTTCTTTGTGGGACTCTTGCTGACAGCAAGAGATGGAGGAAGCATTTTTTCCTAGCCATGCTAAAGTTTTCAATTTATTTGAAAATCATTTTTTTGCTACTCCTCAAATAGCCAGATACAATATATAACACCTCATGTTTGGGAAACTGATTTAGGCATAAAATTCCAACTGTTTTTTGAATTTGCATCAGCTTTTTAAAATACACTCATGTAGTTAATCTCTTCTTCTGACAGTCACCTTTTTCAGCATTCACAACCTTGTTCATGTTTTATACAATGTCAGATAGCAAGTGTCAAGAGAAATTTAAAATTATAGTTCATTTACTCTAGTTAAACATAAGGAAGCAAAAGCAATTACCAGAGCAAAATGATGAAATTAAAGATTCTTCTTGCAACCTAGTTAGGTATTTAGTGTTTGATGAGTGTTGCAAAAGATAAATATATTTTTCAGAGAGGACTGTATCAATCTACAATCACGAATGAAAGCCACTGAACATGATTTAGATATCAAATATAGGGTTTGCACACAATTATTAATCTTGGACCAGAAGGCTGCGAGTTAGATGAGAATATAAGTTTCCTATGTTCCTCAAAGGGTGTTTTTTCTTTAAGTAGTAAATAATGGCAATTATAAGGCAATTTTATGTTTATTACTTGAAACATTCTTAAAGAAAAAGTGAAATTTGAAGACATCCTGCAGGTGTTCTACAGCAGATATATATATAACCTCATATAAACAGACTAAATGCATTTTCACTATGAGGATAAAAATTTAATTAGCTTAGTCTAATTACAATCTTACTGCATGCTAGAAGTTGAAATGTAGTGGATTGGTGATTCATTTTGATTGATCGTAAAAAGTGAGCATAGACTTATTGTTGTGGTGACTAGTCTAAACTTTATGCCATGTGCATCTGTAATTTAATCTGTGATTCATACTATATGGCACATTACACACAAAAATCCTTTTGATTGTTAAATTTAGAGAACTTGAATTTATCTAAGCCTTACTTACAAATATCATATGGTCTATAGAAATGGTTTATAAATTCAGTGCTGTCATTGTTTTTACATGGCAAACTGTAGTAAGAATTAACTGTATTCAGTTCTGGTTTTCTGTGAGGTTGTAGCAAGACAAATTGTTGTGCCAACCTGGGAAAAAACATTACAGAACAGTGCCTCAGCATTAAAATTCAGAAAGAGTGGAATGATAGGGAAGGGAAAATTATTTTCTGAAGTTTCTTTCTCTTCAGAGTGTTATTTGATGCTATTTTTTACTTTTTTTTTGGGGGCTTCTGTTTCTTTGCAACTGATACTTGCAGGCTGAAGGAAGAACTGGTCCTAAGCCTTGCTCTCTGCTTGCCTATCCAGCTGCAACTGAACAAAAATCTGCATCGAAGTGAAGAAATTTGGGGGACATTGTCCCCCTTACTGCTCTTTGTGTCACATATTCTGCCAAGTACCCATTCTCTTACTACTCCACGGCATGAGGAAGCAACCAGAGCCAAGTTTCCACATAACTCCCATTTACCCTCGTTGCTTGTCACCAGGGGTATATTTCATATTCATCCTCCATACTTTGGGTCTGAAGAAAGAGATGCTGCTCCTATGACTCAGATCTCTAGGAGTCAACATGTTTTGACCCAGTTTGGGAAAGGATTTACATATTTAAGTTTTAATGTTACCATTCTTTAAAAAAATTAGAATAATCTCTTTCTGGATGCCTTATGAAATTAAAAACAAGTAATATACTGGTAAGAGCACAGTTGGGTATTAATGATATTTATAATATATTCAGGAAAAATAGTACATGTATAATGACTTGGGTTTATCTAGGTGTGGAATTAACATGTAAATATTTTTCAACTTCCATCCTTTCTTAATACATCTAAATTTATTTTATTTAAATAACAACCAAAGCAAAGATGTTCTTAGTAATTTTGTTTGCTTGTATAGGGACACGGTTCTTTTTACAGTGAGTTGTTACAACTCCTTATGTCACTGAAGTCTATTTATGTATAATTATGTATAAGAGAGTATCTCCATCTTTGACTATCTCTCCATCTTTAGATGTAATGAAAGTGAATTTCTTAATATTTTGAAAGATCTAACTGCAGAGAAATGGAAGATCCTTTTGAAATAGTGTGATAGTTCTATTCTTACCTGTGCAACCAATTTTTCTTCTTCCAAGCTTTGAGACATAACTTGGTTTCCAATGTTATAACTTGTGGTCCTCTTTTAAATCTAGTATTTGTTTTTCTATTAAAGACAGGAAAATTTGTCACCAGATACTTATACATATAGAATTGTAAAACTAAGGGAATCAAATGATAAAGTCAGAAAAACATGTAGGAGAAAAAAAAAATTATAAGTTCCGAGCTGTGTTAAATATACGCAGCAGTATTATAAAAGTTGTGTCACTGATTAGAAAGTGCTTTGCAGCCACTACCATCTGCCTGTATTGTTGTTGTTCATAAGGGTTAGTATTTTTTTCTGGGTTCTAGCCAACCCATTTGTGTTTAATAATCTGCTGTCCTTTTATACTTTACTCAGCAATCATTCACATTCTGTGGCAATACCAGCAAAACTTTAAACAACTACTTCTCATGTTTAATTCATGCTGGGGTTATTCTCAAATGGTCTCAGAATGCACCCATTCACTACAGCCTTCTTAAAACAGCCTTTGGATATACAAACTTACAGAGTCTTTACTCATTTTCCCAGAAGGAAGCCTTCCACTGTACCGTGTTTCCACTGCTCCTAATGCAAATTAAGGAAAAAGGAAAAAAAAAGGGAGAGAGAGCAGGTTCCCATGCAGATGTTCTGCACCTCTTTTTCATGGCCTTCAAAATCAGTCCTCTAGCTAGTGCAAGTGAAATGTATGTTTAAGACAAACAAAGCTGTGTTTTTTTCTAAGAAATCAAACCTCACCATATCTCCCAATCTCTTTCTTATACTAATATAAATCCACTGGTATAGATAAGACTTTTCTGGTAGCAGTAGAAGTTTGGAAAAACTATAGACTATTTTCTCTTCAACAACATTCTGTTGTGTTTATTAAGATTAAGAAAAAATCTTTTCCTTCCTTTCCTATTGCTGAATTCAATGATGCACAACAGATTATCAGATTAGGGTGGGAAAATTTTTTTCTAAGATTCAGCTTTTTTTTTTTTTTTTTTTTTAATTAATGAAAATAAATAAATTGGAGTTTGGAACCTAATTCCTGTCTGTGGAATAGGAATATTCCAAGGCAGTGTTTGTACTTACAGTTCCTCGTATGGAGAAGTGTTTCTGTGGAAGCAAGTGTGGTACTGCAGAGTGCCTGACACTACGAACCTCTGATAGAAAACAGTAGTGAAAGCTAAGATCCATTTTACCCTTTTAGCTTTGCGACTGTGGTTGTTTTTAATAGAAGTTAGAAAGTTCACTATCCATGCAAACACTTTGAATATTTTGAATAACACGTAAGTTTTCTGTGTCTTTGGTATAAAACATACATGTATATGAAAGACAAGTTAAACGGTCCATGAAATGATGTGCTAATATCACGAATTCACATTTGATTTGGGCTGTATTTTCATCTTCATGCACCTCCAATTGTAAAAGCAATTTCACCCTGAAAGTAAAGTAAACCTACAAAACACACATTTCAGTTACAGCTAGAAAAGCCTTACAGTAAAATAGCCTTTTTATTTTAAGGTAAAGCTGTCATGATACTTGCAAAATAATTTCTATAGCTTATCTTAACTTTGTTTCATTTTGTTTCCTCCCTGTGACTGCTGATTATTGCTTTGTGTTTGCAAGATAGAACTGTTGGGATAGTCAGTCCTCCTCTTCTATAGATTTTTTTAAAAATCAACTTCTGAATATGTTTATAGACTTAAAAATAAAAACGACATATTAAAATATATGAAACAAATATTTTAAAATAAGCAAAAATTATA
This sequence comes from Camarhynchus parvulus, assembly GCF_901933205.1. Classification (NCBI taxonomy): domain Eukaryota; kingdom Metazoa; phylum Chordata; class Aves; order Passeriformes; family Thraupidae; genus Camarhynchus; species Camarhynchus parvulus. The sequence goes on along the minus strand of NC_044575.1, from coordinate 31,433,474 downwards.
ATAGCAGATGTATAAAAATTTGAAAGCATGGAATGTCTTTGTTCTTCTTTCAAAAATCTGATCATAGTAAAAGCCCTGGTTACTTCTTAAATTTAAAGTATTTATGTTGTTTAAAATTGTATTTACATTCATTAATTTTTTTAGAAATAGTTCTATGAAATAAAGCAATTTGAAGTTATTGTAAAAGAGGGTTTTAAAGGGTGGAAAATTAGAAGATAATTGAAAAAATCTTTGAAGATATAACTACATCTGCAAATCTCAGGAGATACACCACTCTGGATGAAACTAGGGTGAACTTTTCATGCTGACAAGTTAATTCGTGTCCTGCCACAATGTCTCTTACACCTCCCTTGAAGCACTTGGAAGTCTTTGTGCTTAGAACCAGAACAATGAGCTAAACCTAGTCTGTGCATCTGATATTGCCAGAAATACTTGAAGGTTCCCATGGATAGCCTTGTTTTAGAAACAGCTGCCAGACAGCAAGGGCTAAGGCCTGATAAAGGCATCAAACCAGTTATTCCAGTTTTCTGTCAGAAACATTCTCACCACTGTTCCACCAGCAGCAGAAGCAAAAGTTACACATCCAGTATTTCCTTCTAGCACCAATCTCACTCTGATCTATGCCGTGGTTAAAGCAGGCTCTAGTAGACATGCACTTGATAACATTACAGCACTTTGCTCTATGGAAAGTGATGGAAAAGTTTTCCCGTATATCCATGGTGCACACAGGGCCCATAGAACCGTAGGAAAAGAATGGAAAGGAATCTTTTTTTAAGCATCACCAGTATTTGATGATATTCAAGACACTGCATCTAATTTAGGTATCACATACAGAGGTAATATTATTTAGATAATAAAATGATGTGTTTAATTGTAAAGAAATTATAGATGTACTGACTTGGCCCTTTTATGACACAAACAAGGCAAGGACCAAGAGAAGGAAAAAGCAATATGTGATTGCAGTTTCAACCATGATAATTAGTGCAGCTCAAGTGTCTTGCTAGCTTTATGAAAGGGATGTTTTTTCTGTTTTTCCTAAATATATATGATTTCCTCTTAAGAAAAGACCCAACAATAACATCCAGGCAATGAAGAGCATTAATCTGTAAGCAAAATTTTGTCCAAGAAATCTGCATTTGTTTGGTTGGTTTGTTTTATACTGAAAGCTCAAATCCTTTAGGAAATATTCAGGAAGGAAATGAAGACCAGGACAGCTATTAATCCTGGAGTTTACAACTGCAATGTAGCTCCCTGTTTTCTCTTCTGCCCCCTATACACAAGAATTTTTGATTATTGTGTGCTTCATATTGCCTTTGGGCTTAGGATGCTGCAGCCATGTGCTGGATGGGCAAATATTATCAGAAGACCTTCCTTTTATCTCTTACTCAGTTTTTCAACCTAGTCTTAGAAATCCCCAGCAATGTCTACAAGGAATTCTCTATGCCTTTCTGCTGCCTGAGAAAACTTTTTTAGGATTGTCAGTGACTGGTTGACTATCAGGATCTTCTTTTTAATGCAAATAAGAAAAGGAAAATCGTGATTTCCTCCCTCCTCTTTCCCCTTTTTTTTACTACTTAATATGTCAGATAAAACAAAATGAAATTAAGCAGAACTTGGGGTGGCATTTCTACAGCCTAAGGAGTTTCTCTTTGCCAAATATCATAAGCCACCTGCAATGAAAGAGAATCCATGGAGGATTTTTTTGGCAACTGAAAGTGATAGTTACTTCATATCTTGATAACTTATAAGATTCACCTATTCTGTTTATGTGGTATCTCTTCTTCCTGAGGAGAATAAACCGGTGTTGCTCAGTTGAAGTTAGTGTTATAAGTTGAAGCCTAATAAATGAAAGTCTGGCCATTGATGTATGAACTTAAAACTAACTATAAGAGAAAAAAAAGAATTGAAATCCAGTCATTATAAGAATGCATCAAAAATCAGAATTAATTGACATAAACATATCTAACTGTCACTTTCATATAACATAGTGACTCCAAGCTTCTGCTATTCTGTTAGAATGGCACACTAACCTGTGAGGAGTTGTCTTGGGGAACATAAACAATAGAGAATTACGAAGGGCTGCTAACCAGTTGCCCCTTTTATGATCAGTTTCTAGGAAGCTGTTTCTTGTCAGCTCACTGTTGATGCATTTCTGTTTTGCACAAAAATTCTCCATGGGCACCTTCTGCTACAGGTAAAACGTATCATGTTTATTACTTCGTGCAAGCCTTCTGTGGCATTTATTCCATGCTCATGTGAAAGTGTTCTCAGCATTGATAGGGAACAGTACATAGCATTAAAATTTATACCAGAAGAGAGAATTGTATTTAAATAGCTCCATACTTAGAGTTAACTAAATAAAAGCATTTGAATGTTATGGGCCAGGTTTTAGCTGGTGTAAACTGGCATCTGCTTCTCACCAGCCGAGCATCTGACCCATTGTGTTCAGTCTGGTTAATGCAGCAGCAGGAAAATGCAGACTTATATGTCAATTGAGAATAATTCAAGTGGATAGATGACTCAGAAGGACAATGCAACAGCCCTGTATAGCTATTAATAAGGCTCCTTCAGTTGATCATCTCTGAAAGAGGTGGAAACATGTTACTTTCACGTGAAGAGCTCTTAACTCTTAACAGCCAAGAGCACTTCACATGAATGTGAATGCATGTTGAATGTTTATTCTTTCATTAAATCATTCTTTGCTATTATCAAACGAATGCATTGTTACAGGATTTCCTTTTACTTTCAGCTATTTCTAGATTTCAATACAAGTGTGATTTGCTGTTAGTACTTGACTAATGATACTATTGTTGGTGTATTAGTTTAATCTAAGCCTGTCACCTTGGTTTTCTCTTGTCATGCACCCCATTCATTCAACAGAGTCTTCAATGGATTGGGCAAAACAACAGATGTTGAAACTATCTCACTACTGTTTTAAAATGTCTATGAGATGAATTATAATCTAATGGAATCTCAGAAAATATTCATTCAAGGTGTTGCTCGTGCTCACCATTGTGAAATGCAAATAAGGTTCTGAGGAATAAGAACTTCACAAATGTACAATAATTGTTTGTTTGAGAGGTTTTTTGGGGGCAAGGAGGTGTTTAAAATTAAAATAATGGCAGTCAGGGTTTTAACTTGACCTTTAGATGGAGAAAATAATTATTTTGCTTGGTTCCTGTGGATGTTGCTCTCTCTTAGACTGAAAAGCTGTGTAATTGAACTGAGATGCCAATTATTTTATATTTAAATATGTGACATTGTGCAAAATCCTACCCTTTATACAGCAGGCTTTTTAATTTCAGGTCATTACCTTTTAGCTGCTGATTTTTATCCTTCTGTTAGTAGCAGCAGTGGAATGCCACACATAGATGAAGCATGTTCATTTAAATACCAAAAGTGAAAAACAACAAGAGGCTTGAGTTCTTAAAAATTAAATACAACTCTTTTCCAAATCAGCTACCTTCTAATTATCAGCTTAGGTGGGAACAATTCAGAAATCCTACCTTTTCACTCAGCTTTGATACCAAAATCTCAGTAACAGTACTTCATTGCTCTCCTTTGAAGATTTCCAGGTGCTAAACTGAAAAACCAAACAAAAGAAAGAACATAAATCACCACTTCCTACTTCTTTTACATTGTGCTACAGAATTGCTTTCCTTCTTGCCTAGTTCTCTTGTGCATGACATTTCTCAGCCTTATGACTCTTACATTCCTGTGTACACAGGATTCTTATCAACATGACTCTTAAAAACAAAACAGGCAAAATCCCCCAAACGCTACTGACTCCTTACATTTCACATCATGCCTGACACACTGAGCCAGGTTTGAGCCAGCAGGTGATGGAGCTCTATTTATACTGACTCCAGGGTCACAAGAGACCAAAGAGGGATATTCAGTACTTGCATTAATATGTGCAACCTTTTAAAACCTCTGATTCATCTATTCCTCTACATCTTTCTAAGTATTGCTGCTCAATTACTGAACTAAAATTCAAGATCACAGGGGTAAGAGATGAAACATTTCCAGTTTTCTGTTAAATATTGGGCAGTGTGTGCAGTAATTTTGTCACCAAATACATGCTTGTTCAACAGTGTGAACACAGAATTAATATTCAGTGGGGTTAAGTTGAAGAGCAGTCCAAACATAAAGATACCTGATGAACTGTATTTACAGGAATGTAAATAAGTGTATGAGTAACCATTGTGTAAAGTCAGCCTTTTCTCTAGGGAAACTATTATTGTTGTTATTGCCTACTATAGCAAGCCCAGGCTAACATATTGCTTTAATTACAAACAGGGATGTCACCTTACAATTTTACCTTTTTATCCTACTTAGAAATCTTCACCAAGTGCAATTTGTGTGGGATTTACTGAGGCCTAGCAGCAAAGACAAAGAAGTGATTCTTACCAAACTGCTTGGCCATGACAAATAAGTAACATAAGCCAGACACAGAAAAACTGTGAAGGTGCTCATGAAAGTACCTGATACCTTATGCAAACATCACTTGATGTGCATTCCTAGATTTCTGCTTTGCCTCTTCCAGAATAAAAAATGAGCCTTCGTAGTAGTAACTGTGGTTGAAAAGTGGTTCTATATTTGAAAGATTGGGTGTTCTCACCATTATTATGAAGAGTATAACTGAATCCAGAATATAACATCAAATATTCCTCATGGAGATGCAGCCTAAATTTCAAATTAGAATGTCACCCATGCTACTGGGTGTTGTCATTTACTGAAATATGTAAGCCTAAGACATAGCTGAAGCTCCTGCTGTTATACTTCTGTGGCAATGGCACCTAGATAAAAAGGACTGGCTCTGGCAGCTAAATGTGCATGATGTTGTGAGTTAAAGTAGCATGTGACACCATCCAGTAAATACTGGGCACAAATCTTTCTGCTGTGATAGCTTTGTTGACATGCAAATACAATGAGACATATGTTTTGTTTTGATTTTTCTTTTAAATACAAATCAAACATTTTAAACCTTTTAGAAATGTATGCTTATGATAGCAGAGAGTAATGAAATAGAATATGAGCATAGTTATGGTAAATCATTGTATAATATGCAATACTTTCAAGCTACTCACACGTCACTTCACCGTAACATTTGCAGTCTAATGAAATGGCCCACAAATGATTAATATTCTTAAGTGCTTTCCTTTTTCTCTTAAGTGCTTCCAGGCAGAAAAAAAGAAATGTATTGCATTATCAGTGTTTGTGTGTGTAGTTAGTGTCACAGTGTCTATTGATTTTTACTTCCTGTTACAAATACACATTAGGAGGTTTTACCTGTATATGATAAACAAATTGAGGAATGTATGTTGAGCTACAGCTGAAGATGGTATACATGATGGTAGTGCCATTGGCTTAATTTGAATGATGCTTATTTGCATAGGTTGAGTATATGGCCCAAGTGAACTGAGAATATTCAGTACAAGTAATACTTTATCTCCCTGTCATTTAGATGTCTCTGGGGACTTTGCTTCTATTCAACTCACATGACTTTTGCTTATATTTTTAATGATTAAAAATACTTTCTCTGAAATGAAAAATTAACAGACATTGAATATTTGGAACATATTAAAAGCTTTTAAAAAGTGTCTGTGTCTTATTTTATTTTTGTACTTTTCTGTGTAGGTAGCATTTTTGAGGGTTTGCGTTATGTGAAACTGCTTCAGTCTAAAAACATGGTATGTCTTTCACAGCAACACTTCACTTGGTTCCAATCTCTGGGTAGGCCCTGTATTTTCAGCACTACTAATAAGCAGAGGTTAAATAAGACATCAAAATTTTGCTAAAACCTTAGTCTCTGGTTTCTGTAACGGTGCTGCGGTGTGGAGAGCACCATTTAATATTGAAAAGTCAAAAGGTGGCCTGAAGAAGCTTTTTTATTTCAGTTCAAGATACAAAAAGAAACTATCTAATTCTTATGACTGTTATGAAGAGTTTGAAAGTGATCTGAAATATTTTCAAAGATAGAGAGATATTCAAAACCCAAAACTTGTACTTTTGGGGAGAAGGAGCAGGAGGGTGAATGAAAAAAAAGGAAAACTCATGATAATTAAGCCAAATTTCAGTAAGGCTGAAGCGTCTTCCTTATGCTGCTTTTTCTGCATTTGTTCTCACCATAGATTTATGAAGAATTGGAAAAAGAATCAGGAAAATTCTGGCAGAGAAAACATAGTGAAGAAACAAGCCAGTCTTGGCAGATTTCAGTTAGCAGTAGGAATGTGGAATTCTTGTCGGTGCCCTCTCATTAGGTAATGGTGCCTTTTCCAAGTGAAGAGACTGAAAAAAAGTCCTGCTACTACTGCTGTGGAAAAAAAAAAGGCAAGTCTTTGCCATGACACTAAATCTTCATTCATAAGGGCACTTTTTTTTGATCAAATGTTCTGAAAGTGTAAAAAATATTGAATAGCATTAGTAACAAGTAATAAGCTTTAATGATATAGATTTTTTTAATGCAAGGACATATATAGGTGTCTGGTTATTTCATAGAAGCAATAGCTGGGTATCTGTTTAGAGAATGAATGGAAAATCTTTCAGCTTCTGAGAGAATTCTCTGAAGTGCAATATTTGAAAGTAACAGGACAGAGAAGACAGCAGAAGGTGAGTTTGAAAATTGTCCTGTGAAGAATTGGTTTTCTCATGATTCATTACTAGAACATGAAGAAGATTTCCTGCTTTCCTTTAGAGTGAAAGGAGGCAGAAAATGCCCTGGTAATGAGTCAAGCTATAACAGAGATGCTTATGTTGGAGAATATATCAGGAGGCTCCTGTTTTTCAGTGCAAATGTCAGAAGACTGGTTTAGATACTGGACAAAATTTGCAAGTGTTATTTAACAAAAGATATAGAGCTTCACATGCATTCTAATATCTCATAGAACAAATCAAGTGAAACAGGTATGAAGCACATCAGTCAAGAGCCAAGTATTACTCACACCTAATGTCCATTGTCTGTGCTGAAATGAATCTGGGAAGGAAAATCAGAAGTCCAGTGTCAGAAGCTTTGAATGAAAATATTACTTCAGTGCAAGCACAAATTGAACACACCTTTTTTGGCCCCAAAACATAACATTATTTGAATAATTCCCAGAATTGTTTTAATATTTTTTTTTAATCAATGCAGGTCTTGTAAAATATTTTTTTAGCAGAAGAGAGCAAAAATATTATCACCCTACTGTGTCAAAGCACAGAGAAGCACAGAAAAGTTACAAACATGGCAGCTATATCACAAACTGTTTGTAACAATGCTCTGTCAGACTCAGCATCCACAATCCAAATGGAAATGCCACTACATGTTTTCTTCTGTGATACCATGATGAGCCTTTGAGTTGACAGAGCAATGAGTGCAACATTGTCTAAGGATTAAATGCAATCTGATTTCCATGCACAATCAGATCATTTTGTTGATATTGTGCCCAACAATGTTCTATCAAAAGGAAGAAGAGATCTAAAACAAGCTTGGCATTGGAATGCAGTTATTTTCTATTATGTTGGCACTAGACCTTTTCATGTTGGAGTTTTCAGGGACTCATCTTACCAGAAGCTACTTTGAGAATAGGTTTTATTAGACAGGAGCAAAACCCATTAAAACATTATAATGTGGTGCTATAAAATTAATACATTAAAGATTATAAAGAAATTTATGTTAACCTGGGATTCAACAATAATCCACCATATATTCACATTTTAAGACGAACATCCCACAAGGCAGATGTGGTTACATGCAGTGAGCAATGGACAAAGTGAGACACAGATACAAACATCAATTTAAGCATAAATGATGGGCAGTTGCATTAGATATGGGCAAATTAATTTACAGAGAATATTTTGTATCTCTGTAGAGAAGCTGCAGAGATTAATAACTTTCTGTGGCTTTAAATAGTGGACGGGTTTTAATAAGTAGTAGAAGTAGGTAGGAGTTGATTCTTGACTGTAGCTAATACATGTTTGCAAAATGACTATTTTTTTCCTTGAGTAAACCTTGTAGCAGTTAGTGTGTGGAGCTGACTTCTACTAAGAACTGTAGGATAAAGTTTTTTCTAAAGTTTGTGAAAACCAACTGAAATGCAACTGATTTCAGTAATCTGAATCTGGACTTCTCCAAAAATTCCTGCTTCTCTATAATGCTATAATAATGTCAGAAAAAAGTAACAGCGAAGGTATAGAAGTCTGCAATTTTCATTTTTTTTTTCCCTCTTGAATAATTCCAGGTATTATGCATTATTAGCTCAACATTGAGAGATAACAAAGGTTTGAAAAGCCAAACACTTGGAATAATGCTCAGTTCTTTATGGTTATTGATCAACAGTTTGGCTTTTTGTTAGCATAAAAATATTGAGCTGGGGTATATAAAGAAATTTATCTTGTAGATTAATAACAGTTGTAGAAAATCTAATGTGACTCTGAGCAGCAGCTTTATACATGAGTCAGATAAACTGCATGAGGCAAAAAGGCAAAATCTTCTTTCTTTCTGTTTTATAGAAAGATTTTTCAGATTCCTCTTTGAGAAGTGGCTCTGGAATATTAAGAGAAGTATAATACAACACAAATATAAAGAAAACCATGGTTGTTTTTCTTTCTGTGGATTAATCTTCCACAAACATCTTCTAAGTTGCCACGAATTCCAACACTGAAACTGTTAGAACATGGTATTTTGTGAGCACTTAAATGTAGTCATCATTCACTTCTGCAGTTGTGGAAAAAAATTTGAATTAATTGTAAAAAAGATATATTATTATATGAGTAGATCCTTCCCTCCTTATTTCCTCATTTTGAGTTTTTGTCTAAATAAAAAAAAAAAAAAAGGAAAAAGAGAGAGAGAGAGAGAAAAGAGAGTTGTGGCACAGACCCAGAAGGAGTTCTGCAGCACATGTGAACAGTCTGTCGTGTTGAGGAGACTGGGCCAAATTTGTTCTTGCTGTAATTCCATTGAAGTCACTGGAGCTATTAATGGGGATGAATGTTACCTTTTATCACTTCTGACTTTGTATGCCGTAAGAATTATATTTTTCAAATTTTTAAGATTTCACTGGCCATGCTAAAAATATTGCAGTGCACAATTTTCCCCCTTCTGATTAGTATGCTAAATCTGAACCACCTTTCAGTGAGGACAATATTAGACTTTGTATTATAATGTTCTCAGTAGCAGAACCTTTGGTAAAAGTAATGGTAGGACATTTTCTATGTGTAAAAATGGGCAAAATGAATACAACTGGTTCCTTCAATTGCTTGGTTTATAAAATTGGCCGGTGGTAGGGAACAGGTTATATCTACCCAATAAATTTCCTGACTGCAAAATGAACATGCCCATTTTGCCCACCTCTTCAGTGAGTTTTTAAGGTGCCTAATCTCAAAAGGGGAAAGTTATATTATATATGTTATAACAAAATATCCCATATATTCAGTAATTCAGAGTTTTCAAATGCAGCTTTTAAAATTGTAAAAAGCACCTGCAGAGTATACAGCTATATCTTTGAGATTTTCTCAACCTAAAGTGTATAATCATGTTTTAATATCTGCAAGCTGACATTCTTTGCAAATTTGAGAGGTCTTTCGCATTTCTTTCACTGAATTGAATGTTGCCATTGAAAGGAAGCTGTATAAACACAATGTTGTGGGGTTTATTCTATAAAAAGCAATATTCATATTTTCTTTCTTTTGCTGAATATTTGATTAATGCACAGAAGACTTAGCTGATTTTGGGAAGCAGATGCTGAGTCTGGGAACATTTGTTTCCAATGTCAGCATCTGGATGTGTAGCTGTCTCCACTAGTGGTGAAAGTGGTGGCTGTGCAAAAGCCTTCAGGGCTAATATCCTGGGTCGGGCTGCTTAGGGAATTGCTTGAAGTCTTTCTCAGGAATATTTCTTTGAGTTACTGCTGACTTCAAGGATTCTGTTTCTACCCTCCAACCCCCATTAAATACAATGATTAAAAAAAAAAAGGCAGATAATGTTCTCAGTAAAAGAAAGATATTCCCAGGGAGTAAGATACTATTTTCTCTGGTTTATTTAAAGATCCCCCATAAATAAAATTACTTGAAGTCTGACAGATTGGTTCTGAGGGCCATTTACCATCTCTTTCCTATTAATTTCTTCATTCCTTAGAGTTGTGATAATAATATGACACAAGTTGCATTTCTGATGAAAATAGTGAGACACAGAAACTTCTTGTAATGAAGAATAATTAATGCTGGAAGTTAAACATTATTAAAAAGAACTCTGTATTCTTAAAATTTGGATGACAAATTCTGAGCAATACCTTTTAAAATTTTACTCACATATTATGGTGCAGATTTTAGTGCTAGTCAAAAGGCCAACAAAGGACAAATCCTGGATAAAGAATGATGTACTTTATACAGGTCTTTATGCAGTGGCTATACTCATGTCCTTGGGGACTTCTACAGTTTCACACAAATTAGAGTGCTTCAATGCCTTATATTAATAGATTACAGAGACTGTATTACCAGTGTCTGATTTGTTGATGTTTCTTCCAACAAGTGGATGTGTGTTGATTTTTAACCTTTAAAGAGAAATGCAGTACTTTAATTCTCATTGATGAAAATGGCAATTTGCACTTCAAAGAAGTGATGTCCTAAATCTTCCAAATCATATGCCTCTTTCATGGCCATGGTTCTACCACCATTGAATCTGTATTTTAGAAGTATAGTTGTATCATTTATATCTGAGGCTGTGCCCCAGTTCTGCCTCCTGATTTATTTTATCCTCCCAAAGGAATATAAAGACAGTTTGAAGCCCTTCCCAATACAATAACAGCATCTTCACAGTATGAATGTTGGGAAGAATTTAAACTGTTGTTCAGCAACAAACAAACCTTCTGTAACTTTGATTTCTTGTGTGTTTCGCATTTGATATATCAAGTCCCTTCTTAGAAAGGAGGTTAATAACAAAGTTCCAAAGTTTCAGTTTCTGAGCCTGCTGCTTTTGTAATCCTCACTTGTCTCATTGTCATTCTAATTTTCATCACCATTATTATTGTGGTATATTTTCTCTATATGAATAAACAGCTAGAGTTACAAATATAAAACAATCACAGCTCTTTCCCAGACTGCTTATGTGTGCACAGGACTTCAGGCCTTCAGAACAAAACTGATGAGTAAAAGTATCTTTTCATAATTCTTACATTACAACCATAAAAGCTGAAGAAACAAAACTTACAGAAACTAAGTTTACACCAATAGAGCTATGATCAAACTGAAGACCTGCCAGCTTTAATGTCTTAATGAAATAAATATCTGTCATGGAGCTTTCATTTACTTTGCTTAACATATAAACCTTTCCCATTAGAAAAACCTGGACTTCAAGGTTTAGTATTCTGTTTGATTCAGATGACTTTTTTCATACATAGAGTATCTGCAAACCAACACTGTTCCATACCTCAGATAGCTGAAAATTTCCTCATCTGAAACAATCAATTTCATGTGCAAAAAGACTCATGACTTTTGCATGTGAAAAATTAACCCATATAAACTGCAGGGAAGTAAGTAGCCCTGTGACTGTCTGTGGGGAGTAGCCTGTGAAGTGGAAATAATCTCTAAGCAGCTTTTTGTAGCAATTGTGTCATATTGCCAAGTTTCTATAAAATCCACGATATTAATATTAGCTGAGCAATTGTTGTATAATGGAAAAAATTACCAACCTTACTATGAGTTTGCAGATTAAAAAAAAATTATCATTGACAGCAATTTTATTTTATATTGATAACTTTCTCTGGGAAGTTACTTAAATGAACATTCTTATAATATTATTACCACTGACATGTGTCCTTTAAGACTCTGACTTGGTTTTGGAAATAGGAATTCCACAGTGTATTTGACCTCAATGATCTAATAGTACTTTTCTTTATTTCTAACTTGAGTGAATTCCCTGTATCCACTTTTATAAGATGTAAGGAGTGTGAGGTGTTTGTATTCCATCTGACCTTGAACAAGACAGTTTCCAGTAGACTATGGAGTGTATTCCTAGGACAGATTTCTGCTGGACTAGAGGGAGGAGCAACATTACCTAAGGCATCTGCGCTACCAGTTGTTTTTCTATTTACTGTGAGAAAGTAGCACAGTGTCTGTCTTCTTCAAACATACTTCTGAATATATATTATACTGAATATATATTATACACATATATATTATACTCTTCCTGTATTGAACCACTGGCAAATTTCTTTTAGGCTTTTGCATGATTAAAATCTATAATCTGTTAGCCAGACTCTTCCTAAAAATTCTTGTAAATTACATGCTTCAAGCCGTGACTCAATTAAGAGACATTTATGAACCCCCGTTTTTCTTGGGATTCCTTCAGGACTTCAGATTTTTGGGAAGATATCGTGTTGCTGCAGGAAAATTCAGTGAATGTAATAAAGTTCAAAAGTATTGAATAACATTTTGTACTTGTTTCTGTAAAGTCTGCTAGAATATGGGAGCTATTTGAAAATAGAATACTGTTTGCAATGATAACATTTTTGCTTAGATCTATAGTTATCTATTAATAGCATCTAAATAAGTGCTAGTGTTCTCTGTAAGTGATTACTAAAAAGCTTATGAAAATTTTTAGCAAATAGAGAAAGTCAGAAAGAGCTTCTGTTCCTATAAAAGGCTGCAAAAGCATTTCCAAGAAAAGACAAAACAAACACTACACAGGAAACTGCTTACTTATCAACACTGAATTATACCTTATAATTGAGCCAAAGTATTCCTAAGCTTATCATTCCTTTTTTTTTCTAAGAGACTGTAAAGCCCTTCTATTTCTGTTTTCCACCTGATTTTTCAATCCAGATGTATTATTTGTGGAAAGTGCTGTTTTTAAGTAACTTCTCATATGTGGGGTGACAGTAAGTCCAAATCTTACTGCAAAACATTTGCATCAAATAAAGGGAAGAATAATTAAAAAAAAACTTCCAAAAAAACCAAACAAATAAAAAGAACCCCAACCCCCAGAAAAATTAAGATCTTTATTAAAAAGCAGTAAAACAGATCTGAGTTAAATGCTTAATACTCAAATCAAGTATTTCATATACCAGGCATCTAATTTAAAATATGTGAAGGATGTTACCATTTAAATTTTCTCAGTGTTACTGGATATTAAGAAGGACAGAAAAAGGGCTCATAAAGTATTTCCATTAATAAGCTTTTTCTTCCTGTATCCTTCACCTTTCTGTTATCCTTCCCCAGAACTCCCAATTCATGATGAAAAAAAAAATAGCCCAGCAGAAATCAAAAGCTATACAGCACAGATACTATTCCAGCCATCAGAATCAAGTCAGTTTTTAACTTCATTAAATTGCTGTCATATGGTGTCTGCTGACATGCATCAGACTTTGGAGGGTCTTACTCATCAGGTATTCTCTAAGATTGTTAACAAGAACAGCAACTCTCATCAGGGGTCCCCAAAAAGCAGCTAATTAGGGGACAAAGGTTGCTCAGATTGTGACAATTACACCTGTAGGTCCCTGTAGAAACACCAAAATCTTGAACAAATGTATGTTTGGTTGCTTAGTGCAAGAAATAAAGAGCTAGTCCATTAAAAAAAATGAGAGGCAGAAACTGTCAACCATTTGAAAAGCTTTACGAAAATGATCATCCAATTAGTGACTATGATCAAATCAGGCATGAACTCTCTCTGGATGGCTCCATAATTTTCCTTCTTGCATGGTGTAATTTCATATAGCTCAAATGAACTCGTGAGAGGTAATTCAGTTCCAAACAGTTTTCTCATCACTGCTAATTATACTAATACATTGAAATGCCTCCTACAAAATGCATGAGCCCTTTAAGCCACCTCATTAATGTGATATAATTTTTTGCCAGAATATATATCAAACCTATTATCACCACAGGTTTTCTTTAGCATTTTTTTTGAAAATGTCTATCAAAAAGCTGAAAAAGTAGATTTCTTTCGTTTATTCTCAACATAATTAACTCTTTCTTTGAGCTCTCATTGTCTATTGTGGTGTTTTCTTTAAAGAATACTGGCAAAGTACAGAATGATAGGGGTATTCCTCATACCTACAGGTTCTTTTTCCTGAGTATTTGATTCCTTAAATCTCTTTTCAGTTGAAGCTGATCCTTTAAATGGCAAATGATGCATGCAATAATGTGCAAAAATGAGTTATACAAACTGAAAGCAGGGGTGTAAAAAGAAGCATCATCTGAGACTAAAATAAAGACAGATTTTATGGTATTTATGTCAGTTAATTTAACTGCTGGTAGGGGCTTTTGTTGAAACATGAGTTAGTTCCAGTGTTTAACCTTGCAGCATTAATTTATGCTTTATGGCATGAGTACTTCATCACTCCCTCCTTGGGAAGACAGTTATCTCATTAGCCAGAATTTAATGAAATGCAAGGATACACTTCTTAATTTCAAAGATTACTATAGCACAAATCAGGTGTAAATCTCAGACTGGCTGTCCTTTCCTTTTACTGGTTTAAAAAAATAGATTCATTTTGCAATCATATAACAGAAATTCATCTGGTGGGATAAATTTCACTGCTGCTGTTCTAAAGGCATTTCTCATCTGTGCAAGATGTTTTAACTTTGCATTCAGTAATATTGGTGACATGTAAGGTCTGTACAAAGTTTAATGTTTATAATCCATTGCAACTACTAAAACCAGTAAAAAATATATGATGTTGGTTTCGTTTCACTAGGATGCTTTGCACAAGAAATATGAGGAAGAATCTGGCTTCATTTTCACAGAACTGGGTCTAGGTCCAAAAGAAGAGTGTGCACACCCTGTCCTATGTAAGACTAGCAAAACTGATAAGATCAATGTTGGCTTCTTACACTTGTGCCTGTCACTATATACAAAATTCCAGTAAACACAAAACACCGTACTACCTTGTTGTCTCATTTCTTTAAAAGGCAGGGTGCTCAGGCACAGTTTTACCATGTTTTTATATGCCTTTCTTTTATTACTTAGCTGTTGCCATAAATTAACTTATTTTGCTATTGAAATCTCCACCCTGCAGTTCCCTGCATGAACATGTACTTCACTGAACAATAGCAGAATCTAGAGAACACATTATGCAAAATGGTTTTTTGGTGAAAAAAGGCAGGTGTTATGCTCTTGTTCATTACAGCAATTCTTTGTTTCAGTATCAAAGCAGGGAAATTTATGAAAGATTCTTGGGCTTATATAATGGTAATGCATATAATATTATGTTATGTAATATTTACTTACCAAAGGCGTCAGTATGAAGACATAAATGCATATTTTCCCTAGTGTTAACAAAGAGCAATAGCAGTGCTTTAGTCTTACAGTCAGTTACAACTAATGTGCCACATTTTATGAAGTCTGTCCATGAGCAGCTGGATTGCTACATGGAAAGTGAACAAGAAAATACAAAGAAATTCAGAACAAGTCTGGTATACTGGTATCAGGCTGGCTTTTCAGACTACATATTGATGGAAGAAGGGATTATCCTTGCACACTGTGTGGCTCAAAATAGGGCATGGCATATGAATATTAATTAAATATATTTTTACAGTGGTTAATATTTAAATTTTTATTTCTATATAGTAGAAAATAATTTAAAGTCTATAGCAGTATGCAATGCTGTTATTTTTTAGGCAGATTGGGAAAGGACTGCTTGTTTCCATACCAGAGTGTGGCCTTTAGTTTCTGCAGCCATAATTCCTCTTTCTCTTTTCCAAAGGCAGCCAAAAGTTTGGCATGACCAGGTCGCATCTCTTTGTCATTATACAGAAACTGGACAGCACAGACAGCTTAGCTGTGAGCTTCAGAAAGTGCCACTAAAGGTATAAAACCAGGGAATAGGTATTTACAGCATCTCATAGTGTGTGGAACTACATACTTGTCCATCAGCCTTTGGTATGGAAATCCACGCTGTTGGCTCTGTACAGCAATCTGGATGAAATAAGCTACCTCGTGTTGACTCAAGGCAGTTAAGGAGGACATGCATACTGAGTCTAGGGTTTTCCATCTGTTTTAAATACCTCCAGAATCTTGTCAAAATAGATCATTGCTTTTTCTTTCTCTGGATCTAGTCCTGTCAGGGTGAAGTCCGTGTATTGTGGCAGGGACTGTCATGTCATTTACTATGTTTTTTTAGCACACTGGAGTATTACCTGACTCTGCCAGTTAGGTGCCACCACATAAAATTGTAATAATAATAAGGCACCATGGAGAAGGGACATACTGAACAAGAATGGTGAAGTATATCTATTTTCATTTGAAACTCCGTGTGCGAACTCCAATAGAGCTATAGAGTAGACAGGACCACAAATGTCAAGATTTTATCTTCTACAGTAAACTGCATTTTGCATTGCTGCACCAACATTCCTAAATTCTGACCTGTTTCAAAAGGTTATGTTGTTTCAAAAGTCTTGTTCACACTAGATGCAAAACCAATTTCAAACATTATTACTTTTATGCTGCATTTAATATATTGTGTGACTACACATATATTACTTGGTGTCAAAGGATGAATTGGTCCCTTGAGAATCTTGATTTCTAGAACACCCTTTGCCACACTCAGCTTCCTTTCAGGCAGAAACCAAGAGAGCATGCTGCAGGGGTAAGTACTTGTAAGAAATCCTAGGTTAGAAAAATGATCTGGAGGAAGATTTGCTATACTAGTAAGAGAAAGGGACTTGCACTGCCATCCAGAGGACCTTGGCAAGCTGGAGAAATAGGCTGACAGGAGTTTTATGCATTTCAGCCAAGGCAAGTAAAAGTCCTGTACTTGGGGAGGAGTAATTCCACACACCTGTACTTGCTGGGGCCTGACCAGTAAATGTAATTTTGTAATACATGAGCTGGTGAACCCTGGTGGAGCCAGAAATGAACCCCTTCAAGGAAAGGTCGTCTGTGT
Organism: Camarhynchus parvulus; assembly: GCF_901933205.1. NCBI lineage: Eukaryota > Metazoa > Chordata > Aves > Passeriformes > Thraupidae > Camarhynchus > Camarhynchus parvulus. The sequence goes on along the minus strand of NC_044575.1, from coordinate 31,416,615 downwards.
CCTGGACTGCTTTAGGAGCCTTGCCAGCTGGTCGAGGAAGGTGACACTTCCCTCTACTCAGTCCTGGTAAGGGCACACCTTGGAGTGCTGGCTCCCCAGTACATGAAGGACATGGAAGGAGTGCAGCGAAACATCACTAAGATGAATAAAGGAGACTAGGTCATCTTTCCTATGAAGAGAGGTTGAAAGAATTGGGACTGTTTGACTTGGAGCAGACTCCCAGGGGACTTTAACAATGTGTATAAAGACCTGAAGGGAGGAGGGACACAGAATGGAGGCAGGCTTCTATTAGTGATGCCCAGTGACAGGACCAGAGGCACATTTCCTGACATGTGGACATCAGCAACCACTCCTTCACTGAGGGGGTGACTGACAGGTTGCCCAAGGAGGTTCTGGGTCTCCATCCTCAGAGAGATTCAGAAGTTGTCTGGCCATGGTCCTGGGCAACCAGTGTTAGTTTCCTTGCTTCAACAGGAAGGAGTTCAAGATGACCACCAGAGATCCTTTCTAACCTCAGCCATGGTGTGAATCCATGGAAGGCCTGGCTGAGGATGCCTTACACATCTGTACAGGAAATCTACTGAATGAGAAACCAGAAGACAAAACGTGACCTTTGATGGTGCTTTTGTGTGACTTTTGATAATCCTGTGTCTAAGCAGAAGTGTTGGAATAATAACTTAGTAGTGGTTATGCTGGCTCTCTAACTTTTAGAGGAGTATGCATCAATGAAGTGGACATGAAAATTTAAACCTTCATATATATATATATATATATATAAACAGTAAATGAAAGAAATATTTTAATAGAAGTCAGGCAGTAGATTATATGCAATTAAAGCCAAACTCAACAACTTTTGTAATTTTTCGGATCAAGAAATTTTCTTTGAAAATTCTTTATTTTTTCAGAAAAAAACGCCTATGGATTTTTAAACTTTTTCATTGTTCCCTGTTGAAGGATTTATAAGTTTCCAAGATGGCAAGAAGGTATTTTACTCCAAAATTCATGTCAGTTGTAGAGTAGATTTGATCAATTTCTCTCCTGTTTCTCAAGACTGTTCATAGCTTTCAAAGGGAAACTTTTTTCACTGCTGCTCTTCTGTTTATTTTATTTTTGCCCTTCCAGCCACTCTCTTTCACATACCACCTGGCAATAAGTATTGTCTCCATTCAATTAGACTTTATACATTATGTTCAACTGCCCTAAAGTTTATTTTTATTTGAAGTCTAGACACATGTCAAGGTGGATGAAGGCCCAGATCTCACTTTCTAAGGAAATAATAAAAAACATGATTATTATTCACTTGGAGATGGAATGAAGCTGAATGCTACTCAAGTTTTAGACAACATACTTCCTTTTACAAATAAATATTGCCTTGAAATCTATAAATCTGAATTTTATTAAATAATTACAACAGGGAACCAGAAATCAGGGTGACTGAATTATTATTATATACTAACCTTTCTTGTATGGGGCTCAGCAATTTCATCAAGTTGCCATTGTTTTAAGAGGTGCTAAATGAACCCTTAGCCTTTGGTGAATCTGAAGAAAAGTACATTAGCATAACCTTTTTTCATTAAAGTTTAACCTAATGTGTTTTACCTTGTGTTTGGCACAGAGGAAGAGTGAATAAGCAGCCACCACCTCAGCTGCTGCACAGTAGTAACTCATTAACCCGTACGGCTTAGCAGCGTAACCGCTGCTCCTAGAATATACCAACTCCAGCCACTCTGAGTTTCTGCCAGTTTCATGAAGTGACTGGCTTGGGAGAATTTAAAGACTCTTTTTGAAGTCATGCTGGATAAAATTGAGGGCACAGAGTTTCAGGAACTCAGGAAAGCTTAAATCAACCATCCTAAATATATTCACGCTGTGGAAAATAAATTAACTGTATCTTCTTTACATATATATATAAAATAATAATCTGGACTGCCAAAAATTATTTCAATTTTTTTTAAATCCATGATTCTTTGCATTGACTGTCTGGATTTTAAGTTTTTAATATTCAGGTTGTTAATTTTTTTAAAAAAATGTTTAGATTCTCCTCTACTGATCTTAGATTGTCGCGATTTAGGAGGGATAAAATTATTTTCTAAGAACTGGTAACTTTTACTTTACAATACTAGGATTCTCAGTGGTATGTGGCTATTCAAAACCATCAGATTTTCACTGAGGCTGATGAAAAAACTTTCATAGATTTTGGGAAGTAGAGAAACTAGTACACTGTAGGCAAAATAACTAGGCTAAGAAAATTTCTTTAGAAACTGGACTTCCAGAATCAAAGCAAGCATATATTCTCATCTTTTCATCCTTCACACTGATGATGCCAGCGGTGTGCATTAAACTGATAGAGCATGTTGAAAAAATTGTCCTGCTGTATACAATATTCTGGCATATACAGAAAGTTGTAGCAGCAGAGGTTGTGTTTTTTCAAGCCAATACAATTGCTCACCCAGTATTTGAAGGACATGACCCAGTTTATTTAAATACTGCAGATGATCTTTTAGAATATCTCACAAAAAAATTAACATAGAACCAATTTGGACCTGTATGCAAAATCAATTAAAAAGATAATCATGGCTTCTCTCAGTCTAATCTGATGTGATGGCAGGCAAAGTGAGGAAACTGGTAGTTGGAAATTTAGGTTTTAGCTACCTTTTTAAAGTTTTCCTCTTTTGTGTCTGTCTGAATAGATTTGTTGCTTGAACCTTTCTAGTCAAATAATAAGGCTGTTTCTAACTTTGCATTTTTCTGGCTTCTAATTATACTTATTTTCATTCTGCTAATCTTGTATTTTCTAGCAACCTAAATTGTCAATTTTGCTTTTATTAGGGGACTGCTACAAACAGAGGTTAAAACATTGCAATAATTATGCACCCAGCAACACAAGTAAAATTTGCTTAGATCATCTGATGTTTAAAAAGCCCTCAATTCATATTCACCCATTCTGTTGGCATGCAGGCAGGGATGTTGATTTATTTGGGTGGGCTACTGAGAAGTGTCAGATGACCATTAAGACTACCTAGAAAATTAATTCCTTTATAGGTCAGGGAACAACCCTTGGTCTTGTAGAAATTAATTTTTAGGTTTCCATTGTGGCATTAATGAAGAAAAGCTGCAAGAGAAAACAGACCATTTTCAGGAATGTGTTTCAGAACATTAACACCTTAATTTACATAAAATTAGCTACATACTGCTCTAGTAATTTAATTTATTTGACCAGGACTTTGCAACTGTGAAAAATAGATTCAGAAAGGCAAATCAGGACTCTTACATATTTTCTCCAAGTAGATGATTTCATGACAATGTGAAATCAGAATGATTTAATTGCAAGACATCAAAAAATTGTGTTGTGTTGCCAAATTTTAAGACTGGTATTTGGAATAAAAGATTTTAGAATGGAAATAAATAAAACAAAAAAATACACTGAACTTTGAGTAATTGCTTTTTTTCTCATGTGTACTGAATAGGTGATAAAATAAAAAGTTGACTGTAAGATTTTGACATATGGCACTGAAAACCAGGCATGTAGGCAAAAGGCAAAAGCTTTTTTTTGAACAAAGAAAAGACATATACGAAAGAAATGACATAACTTGGGAGAAAAACAGAGCTTTTTTGCTTTTTTTACCTTCCTAAAGAAAAAGAAGAAAGGCACATTATTTTTCTTCAGCTGAAAATACGATACAAAGGAAGCTTCTGCATCCTAAGTGTTCAACTCCTCAATGTGCAGAATTCACTCATCCTCTTTCATCAGTAAAAATTAGAATCCACCCTTCTTTATCCTTTTAAAAACTGTCTTCAATTCATTTTCCACGGGGATTAATTTGGAGTTGTACCATACCAGTGTAATTCAAACTATCTGGTGAGGATTAATTTAGATCAGTAAAATGATGTTTTACATTATTTAGCTATTCACATACATTAGAGAGTGAAGAATAAAATATGCTGCATATGCATAAAAATACTAGATGCAAAAGTTTATGGTTTCATAGTGTTACAATTTCATTAACTTCTCTTAATTTTCTATCGATATTCTTCAGCACAACTCACAGTTCGGAAAGTGTATGGCCCAATAAAATGAAAAGCTGATTCCCCATGTCTAAGTGACATGGAGATTCTTCCTGGGACTCATCAGGCCCCTGGAAAAAACTCTGCATTTGGAAAAAAATGTTTTGGTTTTTTGTTTTGTTTTGTTTTGGGTTTGGTTTTTTGTTTTTGTTTGCTTGTTTGTTTGTTTAGCTTTGGGGAGTTTTTTTAGAAAGTAAGATTCTTGTCTCTGAGCAATTCAGTTATTCACCCTGATGCTTTAGATAGGAAATTATAGATTATCCCTATTCTGCATCTTTTATTAATCCTCCAGCAAAGCCTGGATAGTTCCTGCCATCTGTTGATGTACATTTCTTTACTGTCAGTGCTTAGAAAAGCACTTTGATCTGTCCCAAATCTCTCCTAACCTAACTAGAAATCCACAGTCCTTTGCAACTTGAGGTTGCCAGTGTATGGGCAGGGCCGGTAGTCACATGCAGCCAGAGACCACATCCCCTTTTGCTCTTTGCATTTGTGAAGCTTAGTTTTGAAGTGAGTTTACGTATGGAGGTCTAAACTTTATATCCCTTTGTCCCAAATTTAAAAAAGGATAATTTTGTGCCTGTTATCTGGCTCTCGGGTGATGTATTCCTACTTCAAATTACTAAAGAAAAGGCAGTTCTAGGTACCCAGCCATTTAAAAAACCCCTGCTGGTGGGAGTGGAAAAGCTTTAAAATTGTAGGAATTGACACAGAGATATAATTCTGTGTTCATTAGAACTTCATATGTATGACTCATCAGTCAAAAATCCCTACACCCAGAGCTAGTGAAACTGCACTGCTGGAATTTGTAGGTAAAGAACCAGAAAAATGAAAGTTGAATTTTACTAGTCACAACATGTTACAAATACCAATCAGTGACTGAACCATATATGCCAAAAGACCTAAATTTCAGACATATTGGAAGGCAGAAGAGATGGTTTCTTTGGTGACCTACTACTGTGTAACTCTTTAACTATATCATTTCACAGCAAACCTATTAATTTTCATTAAACTTGACCAGCTAAATTAAGAAGCATAAATTTCTACATTATATATCAGTCTCATCTAGATTCTATACTATAATATTTCCTTGATTGTGAATCTCATATCTGTTTATTCCTCCTCAGAAAGAACACAGCCCTTTGGAACATTTTTATTCTGCCCATGTATTCCCCATAAGCAAGTAAGACTTGCATATTTCAGAGCTATGCTACCAGAATTATGGTAGCACTGAGCACAGATAGCTTGAAATATGTTAATAAGTAAAGTGCTATTCAAGTGATTTTTAGCTAACATTCATTAAGTTATAAATAATGGCGCACATCATACTGATGAACCTCTAATGATTTTCAACAGAGATTTGACCTTCTTACATCAGTTGTGGCTCTATTGTGGCTTTTATACATCAAATAAGTATGCAATAACAGAGCCTTTGATTTACAGCATGAAAACTGCTACACTTTTAGTCCCTTTGGAGATATTTTGAATACACCCTGGATACTACGCCACCAGCTTTCCAAGTGGAATGAACTACCTCACACAGAGGCACACTTACTGCACACACATGAGAATGCACAGAATAAACACAGAGTAACTATTGTTAGTGGCATAATTTTCCTTCATATGCAGGTGCCTGGGAGGCGCCCAGGAGGTACACTGGATAAACTTAGAGCAATAAATCTATATGATGTGGCAAATAAAAATAAATAACCTTTCCACTATGGTGAAATCAAGTCATACTCACGTGTCTGCTAACTGAACTTTTCTTTATATGAAATATCTTCTAATATTGTGTGGATCTTACACATTATTGTATGGATCTTACAAATCCTAACACAGTTTTATGATCTAGCCTTCAATTCCCTGTGATCACATAATTACATGACATAACTACGAGCCATTTGCAAGTGAACTGACTCACTGTTACTTCTCTGACATGGTACCTTCATGTGTTTCTCAGAAGCCAGAAAGAGAAGTCAGATATTGTCAGTGCTCTGTAAGAAGGTGAAATGCTTTCATGCCTCTATGTCACCAGTCAGGCTTGCAGTCCACTGGGCACTATTCTGCAAACAGTTCTGATTGCAGAAGAAAGCCACAGAACTGTGTCTCTGTCCCCATTGCACCAGTGTGGGTTGTCTTGGCTGGATTCATTTGAGGGTATTCATTGTCTTGGAATGTGGTACAAAGAAGCTCATCCCATTTGAAGCTGGGAAGTGTAATGCAATCTCTGTTAAATAGCAGTGTTAAATGGCAATATTAAATAGTGATGAGCCTGTTCCCCAATGGAATGTAGATATATCATTAGTTCAGTTCACTGAAGGTATGAAAAAATTTGTTTGTAGGGTTATTCGTAAGTCATAGCATGAACCAGAGCATGCTCTATTCCTAATTATGAAGCCACCTTGATGAAAAAACATGAAGCTCTGCTCAGGTATTTTTAACAAAATCTGTTATAAAATCAGGACAGCAGCAGTTCAGATGCTGTGTGGCAGTGGCTCAGGTTTAAAAGTGCTGTGTATACAAAGTGTTAACTAAGACCCTGATGAATGTTGGTAGATTCAGCTTTTCAACATAAGAAAATTATTGAGGTATTTTGGGGGTTTCATCAAATACTCTGAGCAAGCTTTTTAATTAATATATATGTAAGAATAACATATGCAGCGAACTGAATCATATAAGACTTTATGGAAGTCCTTTTGGAAGAGTACCAGATAAAAGAGTACACTTGATTAAAAGCAATAAGTGTCTGTTGTGGCGAAAGATGAAAAAATGCAATAGAAATTTGAATTAATAAAACTTAGTTTTAATGCTTTTTGTTGTTGTTTTTTGTTTACCAGATTAAAACTTGTCTCATAAATCAGCAGACACTCTAAGTGAATATCTGTTAAAAAAATAGACCTCTGAAAGTACTATTTTATAATTTTTGTGCAATAAAGATATCCATTTAATAGGTTTTCACACCAGCTTTGATCCCATTTGGAATTATTCTGCTTTTTGTTACATTTTCTCAGTTATTTTTTTAAACTTTTTTGTGCTTTCTCTGAAATATATGAACCTTTTAATGTATGGATAATTTATTCTGCTCCTAAATTTAAATGCCTGGTGGGCGTAATTTTCCTATTTTAGTTTACTTCTATAGCTGCCTTCACTTTGTCTGAAATATATTATTCATTGTCTCCAAATTATAACAGGTCTGACGTGTATGAGTATAACTCCTTAAATTCATTTCAATATTTTAACTATTTGCATAACAATTGAGGGGGTTAGAAAGCTTCCCCAGCAACCTCTTTGTCTCAGATAAATTGTCAGAGGCTTCTAATGTTAACTATATTTGCAGCAAAGTGCAACATATTTTCTTATGACCTTAAGAATATGAACATGAAGAAGTTTGTGCCAGTATAGTGACTTTGTTTGTAATTTGAAAATATTCTCACAAAATATAAGTTTTTAAGAGTGTATAAAAATGCAGATCTTAAGCAGGCTAAATTCTTCATTGACATAACTATAGGGTCTTGCCAGAGTGAGAAGTGATGGATTTATTTTCCACATTAAAACCCATTTTAAGTGGTTCCTAAAGTGTATTCCATTGGATCAGAGTTTATCTCACCATACAAGCAAGTTTTCTGCATTTAGGAGGTGAAATGCAAACCACTGCACTGGGCTGCCTCTGAGGCTCTCTTGTATGCTCTCGTGTATGATGGAAGAGGCAGGAATGCAGCAGAAGTGGGGTTGATGGAGATGTAAAGTGGCACTTATTTTGTGCTGTGCTGGGGTGGAATGGGGTGATGAATAATGACTCAGTAGAACTTTTTTTCACAGCACAGATCTTTGTCTGAGAGGCATAACAGGACTTTGTCAGTGATTCCTGCAAAAACCTTTTCCTTCAAGTGAATATCCCAAAGTGCTACAAGAGGGTGGTTTTAAAACACAACCATAAAACAACAAATCCTCCAGATTTAAGGGTAGATTTCACTTGAACACAAACCTGAAGAACAAACTTAAAGAAAATTCATAAGTCTACAGAGTCTGTAAAGAAGTCTCCCACAGCATCAGGGGTTGGGTTACTTCTTTATGACAGTCCAGGGAATGCTTTTTGGTCACTCTGCCTCTTCAAGTAGAGGTTTTCTTTCAGTCCTCTCTGAGCAGCATGGTGTCACATGGTTGTCGCAGTGTCCTGGGCCATGGACAGAGTGGTGGGAGCCTTGGGTAGCCCTGACAGAGACAGCCAGGATTGTGAGTGCTCCAAGGGCATGAGCAAGTTTCCCTTTGCTGCCCCAGGTGCCTTTGAAGAGGAACATAACAAAGATATAAAATTGCTGCCAGCGGGAAGAACAGGAAAAGCTGCAGACTTGCTTGTTAGGACCTGCCAGTGTTATGAGACTTGTGGATTTTGCTGCAAAATTTCATGCAAGACTCTAGAAAATAATATACATTATTATCTATAGTGTAAAGTGTGATTACTGTTTACACTAAAAATTAGATGTAATAGCTGTGTCAAGACCCACCTATTGATAATGTAGTTCAGAAGACAAAGTAGTCAACAAAGTAAGTAGCAGTGGTGTACTTTATTTCTCAAATATAGTTCATCATTTAGGACAATAGTAGGCCTAGAAACAAGGTTCCAGAATATTCTATAGTCTTTTCTGGTGAAACAGAGGCAAGGAAATAAATGAAGGATTCGTAGAAGCAGGAGTCAGCAACACAGGCCATGTGCTTGAGAAGTCCTGATGGCATTTTCATGGAGACTTACTGCAGTGTCTGCTTAGATCCTGCAAAAAAACCCCAATTATTTTGTGAGTTACCCTATGTGAGGATGCTTTTGTAGGTCTAATCATGTCTTTGGCACTGTGGGGAGCTGACACTGGGTCATCCGAGTCCTAGATTAGACCTTTAAATGCAGACTTTTTTTTTTATATCTTGCTGTGAGGAACAAGAGTTGTTGAAAACAACAGTTCTGTACCATGTAAACAAACCCAAATTATATGTCTAATAGCTAAATATGGGTGTCTTAGTGAATTTATAAACCTAAAATAGAGAAAATTATCTCTGTTTTGAGACATGACATAGCAGAGTGGATTCATGGTAGGCGACTACTTTTCCTAGACACTGAAATAATCAAAATGACAGTAATCATGAAAGGAGTGATAGTTATCCTAAAACAATGTTAAAATGAGTAATAGGGTGAGACATGATTCTATTTGTAGTGCCATTGGAAAACAGTGGGAATTTGGACTAGTTTCAATGGGGAAAATTACTATTGGTGTTTTTTCAAAGCTTGTCCAGTCTGTGTATTCCTTTAGGCAAAATATTTGCTAGTGACTTTATTGCTTCCCTACTTTCTAAGCTCACTGGGTACTAACTAAAAACCAAGGAATTTTCCAGGGATGACTTCTGTTATATTTTTTTAAATTTCTCTGAAAGCAAGTGTTTGGCAGGGCAGGATGTGTAGCAGTTGTTTAAAAAAGAAAGGTGTAGTCTATGTAGGCATCTCTTTTGCCATTCCTCTGACCTCCTCACTGCACTCTACACCTCCCATCTCTCTTTGGCAGAATTCTGAAATGGCAAGGGCAAGGAAACAGGCTTCTAACCAGAAATCCTTTTTGCAGAGAAAATTGGTTCCATTACCTGAATATGAGAGGACAAAAAAACACGTGGAGCTTCAACAGCAAGAAGCTGAGATATCAGAAAAACCTGTCCCAAAAGAAGTGGTACTAGTCAGCCTGACAGAGTAACTTTTGATCAGAGTTTTGTGGGTATTAACACTACTGCAAGTTTGTCTCCAGGATAAAGAAATTATTGCTAACTACATGAAGAGCTTTTTCTAAATGTAAAGCTATATCCTGTTTTGAAGCATATAAAGTTTTAATAGCACAAAAATGTAGGAATATACTGAGCTGAAATTTATCATTTTTAAAAATTTATAATTTTTAAGTTTGGGCAGCTGCATTTAAGTTTCACCACCAAATACTGTAATTATTAACCCATTTTTCATTGTAGGGAAATATTTCAAAAACTGCTTAACCTTCCTTTGCCAAACAAAGGATTAAAACAATTGCATTAAAAATAGTTTTTCAGTGTGATCCTAACAGGAAACATGATTTCAGGTTTTTTTTAAAGAAAAAAGTATTCTGAAACAGGTTATCAAAATTTGAATTACAACTATTGGGTGCAGTAGTGGTAGTGTGATAATGATGTTTTCGAGCCTCCTGCAAGGATTAAAATGTCTTCTCCACCTTCTAATCCTGACGGTCCCTTTCTATTCCTTCCCAACCCACTCAGAAATTACATTTCAGCACTATAGATGCCTAACCTACATAAAGAACTTCAATAGAAATTTCAGATTTTTAGAATACTTTTTAAAATACCAGTCTCTTTGGTTCAGCACATCATGTTAGATAATTCCTGCTAGACCATTGTTCCCAAACTCTTATTTCATAATGGATCTCATGATATCTTATCTGCTTTGCATGAAGCAATAAAAACAAAGGACTGTTGGAAAATCTGGGATTTTGTATTTTAAAGTGTGGGATTTTCCCATGTCTTTTGCTAATGAACTAAATCTTGAAACTTAGAATTAAAGGCCTGGATTCCACAAAACACATACAAAAACTACCAATAGGTTAATTTGGTTTTTACTATTTTGTCTTCTAAAGTCAATTTTGTGATTTGAGCAGCTTGACAAATTTAATATGTTGTGTTAAAGTTCTTACTTTGTCCTTTCTGCAGGAACAAAAAAATTGAGCTAAGGGGAATTTTAATCAGTAATCAAACACCACCCCCAGGCCCAAGACATGGCCAACCACACCTAAACTGTCCTGCAAGAAGTCTAACCAAATTCAGTATGGTAATACTATGGCATCAAATGGTGCTTTCTCCTTTGTGATATCAGAAACCATGATTTATTTGAGAAGCATTTTAACACAGTGCTGGCTGGGAACATGGAACTAGGACTGTTATGAACATGTTCCAGAGACAAATCCATCAAGGGATAAAATTACTGGTGTTATTTGGCCCTTGAAGAGCAAAGGTAGGCTTGTGAGTGGCAGTAGACCACACAGAACATTTGGAACAGGCAGGGCTGCTGGGGAATGCTGAAGCCTACCATGGATAACTGGCCTCTGAGCAACATATGATTCAGATGTGTGTAGATCAAACATTGAGATAAATGTGAAGCAATTTGCCTTCATGGTAAAGAGCACTAGCAAGGAAGGAAGAGGAAGCTGAGAGATGTAGCAGCAGCAGCTCCATTTCAAGCAAGAAGTGCCTTTCTGAAGCTTCAGAAAGCCTTTGTCACTCTCTAGCAGTAGAAGAAAATTGTTTCTTACAGCAATGGATCTTGCCACTGTAACTTATCCCCAGTTCACAAGCACGAGCATGCCTGCAGATACAGCCTGACATCACATTAAAAGGAGAGTAAGAAAGTGATATTAGCCTTTAATATTTTCCTACAGTTATGGTCTATCCTCAACCTGCTCCTACATCTAGCTGTGTGACTTATTATGCAAAACTGGTCTGATCTGAAATGAGACATGTTCCTTCTGTAGTTTAAGGGACTTGACTGGCACAGCTGGAAGAAAGAGAATAGTTGGGATGGTGAGTGCTCGTGAAACCCTACCATTTCAGTGGTGTTGCATATTTATCTGATGAAACAGCTCTTTATTCTTTTTTTTTAAACTAAAAACCTAAATGTAAAAGAGTTGTAGTTACCTTACATCAATTGTTTGTGTCTCCATATGTAACATACTTTTCTTGATTAAAATATGTGGAAATTAAACTGTATGCTTGAGCCTTGTGCTTTGCAGAATAGGACCCACAGTCTCAAAATTTCAGGAAGGCTGAAATGCTCTTGCCTTTGCACTGAGAATTGGGAGGTCTGGGTTCACTTTATTTGTGTGACATTATGGGAATATCTTACTCAAAAGTAAATAATAATAATAATAATAATAAAAATAATAGTCATAGCTATACTCATCTTGTTTGTATTCTAAGCTCTTTGAATCACTCCTGGACTCTTTCTTAATTTACATTTCTAAAAATGCCCAGAGGCACCTTATCTGTTTGATTTTTCTGGCAGTTCCATAAGGGAAATAATAAGGAAATACTAAAAAACCTCTTTTAAAGTAGTTACTAAGAAAAAGAAGTAGGAAAAAAATAAGTTGAAACTTAAATAAAAACAATTAAATTATACAGCAGGATTCTTTAATTTTTATATGCTTTATATTTTCAAAAGAAAAAAAAGAGAAAACTAGGGATAATATTGGAGAAATAGGCACCTTGCAGAAGCTAGAAGCCAAAATGTAAAATGACATTGTTTTGCCATGAGTTTTCTATTTGTTTAACTCTAAGATGATGTACACTAAATGTGCAATTTCAAATTACCCAAAAGGAGATTATTATCAGGAACCCAGTAAGACATTTAAATTGCATGCACTAATTATATTTTATGATGAATTACTGATTTGCCAAATACACCAACCTGGTTGGTGGCTGCAAAAGAGTGTGCTTTGTGTTATAGTATTGATAGAAATGTTTGGTGATCTAAACCAGGATTCCAAGTGACAATAGGCATGTTGATGGTTTTGTAGTGAGCATGTCCCCTGCTCTGCAGTAGTTTTCTCTAACTGTGGCTGGTTTGAAATGCCCTGGCAAGTCACACAGCTGCAGCAGTCATATGTTGATCTGATCTACAGAGTCACTGAGTCCAAGTTCTGTTGATCATTTGTCTTACTTAGCAGTAAGTTAAGCAGTGTGAAAAACTGTGCAAATGCTCTTTTGGGTCATTACGTTATTGCGCATCATCTGCAATATATTAATGTATTTTGAGCTTGTGTACAAGTCTTGTTAAATTTATTTTTTTAACAAATATTTTTTGAAAACCTGAGCATTTTATCACAACTGCTTCTTAAATCTAACATATTTATCATAAAGTATTTTATTTCTTGAATTTTATTTGCCATCAAGAGAGACAGACATGAATATAATGTTTAAAAAGATGCCTATTGACGTGAGAAAAATGCAAGCCGTGTGATAGAAGCTCAGTGAGTGGGAGAAATGTAAATGTTCTCTGCATTTTATCTCACATGACAGAATGCATTATGGTCAAAATAGTGTCTTCTCAGAGACACAGGTTTCTAAGATCTGCATAATACACACTTTTATGTAAGCTCTTTATTCTGCATGCAATTGTTTAGTTAAATGCCCTACAGTCTCATTTATAAGACCCTCTTTTATGCCATCACCTTGTATGGGTTCTGTACCTTGGGTACATATAACTGAATTATAATTACCATGACAATATATAACACCTTTTTGAAACCCTCATCATGTGATATAGGGGTGTGGTACATACTGATGTCAGAAACAAGCTATTTTCATCAGACAATTAGTTGTCTTTGACACAGGCCTGAATTTCCCACCAATTAGTACAAACGGCAGGGTGCATTTCCAGAATTTTGCAGAGCCAGCAACTTGTGCTTTTAAGTAGAATTTAGGATATTTAAATAAGTTCTGATACATATCCCAGTTTCCTTAATTTGTTAAAATCAATACCTGCTTTTTTGTCTGCAAATAATTTCTTAACATAATGAATATAAAGATCTTATGAGATTTATTCTTCTTGTCAACAAAGTTTTAATTTCACTTTCAGTCTTTCATACCTGATGAATGCTATCAGCAGCCATTGAATAAGAGCTCAAAGTTACAATATCCTCTGTAGTAGATAAGCTATTAAACCAGAATACATGATGCTAAAAATTAAAAAGGACAATTTTTATCACAGCATTTTAATCAGATATGCAAATATAAAACTAGTATATTGGCCAGATTTTAATGGATTTCCATATATTATAAGTAGCTGTAAAGAAGCTGGGCTCAGGTGTCCTTATGTACTGTGTCATGAAATCATCTTAGAAACGCCTTCAGATGTTATGGATCTTAGTTGCAGAGCCACAATGAGTCAGAATAATTGAATGTTGCTGTGGTCAATGTTGCCACAGTGGCCGGCAGTGCTGAAGGGCTAGTGCCTGATCAAAAGCCATCAAAACTCAGTAGAGATTCCTGTTTGTAAAAACGGGCTTTCAGTGTGTCCCTGGAAAAAAAAGGGAGGGGAGTGGAGAGCAACACAGAACATCCAACAGACTTCTTGCCAGGGGTACCGTGGTCCACATCAGAAGAGTTGTTGGTAGCTCAAATTGGCATATTTAATTGTAAAAAGACTAAATAACAACTGTGCAGTAGCACATGACCATCTCTTTGATGAACCAGCCACACTTAATGCTGTCAGTGTGCTCAGATAACACGTAGCATGTTCTTACTGCTCTTTGCCTGCTTCTCTCTGTCCCAATCTCCTTCTGTTGCAGCGCTGCTGTTAGTTTGCTTTAGTTTTCTCATTTTTTGCTGCATACATTTTCTTGGAAACCTTCAGTTAATTAACTTGGGTTCACTCTTCCACCAACACCCCCCAGCCCCCCTCCTTTCTCCCACATTTTCTTTAAGTGACACTGAAGTGATAAAAGACAACCTAGGCATACAACAGGGTTCCTAACTGCTCAGAATCTCGGTGCCCAGGTGGACAATACTGTCAGGGAGCTTTCTTTGGAGCTCCAAGGGATCATTGTTATGTCCATGTTTTCTGTGTGGATGGGGAATAGACAGCCAAGATCCAGTCTACGAAGACTTGATTATCTGAAGCAATGATGTGATAGTCCCAGACTGCAGTTCCACCCCATTATTTAGCTGCACAGGGTAAACCTGTGGAATTTTTTTTTTTTTTTTGCAGTTTGACATGTGCAGGTCCTCCCTTCTGCTGAATTGGACCCTTAAATATGTATAGTCTTACTGATGCATGGAAGACCTGGGTTCATGACACCCATCAGCATTAATGGGAGTTAGATATCCAAATTCCTTGTGTGCCAATGAGAAAATAGGCCCCTTTTGATTTTAGAGTTCTTTCCTACAAGGATTTCCCTTGTGCCTAGTATGAGCATATAAATGGCCATTTTATTGTATTAAATATGTATCACATCCATCATTTTAAATGCTGTGCTGTGATGAAGGCTTCTCAGTACCAGGATCAGTTCTGAAAATATTTAAACTTGGCAAGCTAAACATGTTCAGATGAATAAGCCTAAGGGTCCCATTCATGGAAATGTTATGTACCACTTATGCTTGTTCTTATAGTTAAATTACAGAGAAAAAGTTGATAGAA